>NC_053391.1:215149304-215376727 GCF_905171765.1 Bufo bufo
GCTTTGTATTTAGTATTTTTTCTCCAATGTTGGCTGTTGGGTGCATGAAATGTTGTTCAAATTTGTATCCTTTATCCATGAGAACAATGCTAAAGCATTTCAAAGTACATATTTTTGAAAAATTGGTGTGAATCTGTAATATAAAGATAACATAATATAACATAATAAACATCATATTTATTTATTGCTATGCTTGTGTAATTTTTACTGAAATGATATGACATCACTTTGTCCTAAACATTAGTTATCCTTTGCTTAATGTTCTTATGAAGTAATTACAGTGTTGCTAATTAGATATAGGTCAGATCCCTGTAGAGCTGCTGAACACATTAGTGGGCCCAGGGCAAAGATCTCATTAGTACTGAATGCCCCTGTGATCCACTGCAAATCATTGGGGTAATTTGCAACTTTGTCTCAATAGTATACTAATATTCCTTAGGAGAGCAGTATGAGAAAAGTAAAGTAAAACTTTTAATGAGAATGAAATACAGTATACGCTATAGTATATTTTGATTTTGCACATTTAAAACCACGGTTACCATCATGACATGCAACACAAAACAAATGACATTGTTTTACATGAGATTAATCAATTTAAAATCATATTTCACAATTGATATGGCACTGAAATTAACAGAGGTCATTATAAGGATCTCAAAACATAAGCATATCAGGTAGAGATGCATGGAGAAGACGTGAAAATACATGATTGTTGATTTTTAGTAGTACCAAAGGCCATAGAGGCCATGATAGTACAGAATACTAGAATACTGTTGTACACCAGGGTGACCAGAACTGAAAAATAAAGAAGTAGGTTCAAAGGGTTATTCCTGCTTGTATGACAATTTTCAATTTGATAAGTGTTGATCCGAAAGTAAAGAATTCACTCACCTGCTCCCTGCTGCTCCATTCTAGTGAAAATGGTCTGGTTTAGCTCCTTCTGGTCCCTGACCTGTACACATCTGGACAGGGTTACATGTACAGGGTCCCCAAGTAGCACATAAACCATCAGTAACCTGCCACTTCGGGACATGTCACCACTGATTCTAATGATTGACTGCAATGGTTCACATGACCTCATCCAGGGACTGGAAGGAACCAGAACATACACTCTGTACTGGAGTGGAGCAGCACAGAGCAGGTGATTGACATTTTTACTTTAGTATCAGCACTCGGCAAACTAAAAAAATTGACATAAAAGTTGGAATAACAGTTTAAGGCTCAAAAAAAGTAGCAAGATTATAGGTCTGTGCAGAATCATGAAAAATTTATCAACATCTCTGTGGTATAAAAAACAAGTCTTGTAAACTCCCAGACACTGTTGAGAATTCACCACTGCTGGGCATATATAAGAAAAGTAATCAGAACAATAACAAATGGCAGTCCCCCAAAAATGTATTTATTGCACCAGGTGCATTTTCCTGGTCTTCAATGCACCCATCCTTCTACACTTCACTGGCCCCTGAAGTCCAGCCTGCTATCTGTCAGATAGAAAATTATCCAGCAACTGTCGCCGAGTCCTATAGAAATGAAGAGTTAAAGGTTTTGTTCACAGTACGGTCATGGCTTCCATTCTTTAAGGGATTATCTTGTCTTCAAAAAACATTTTTATAAAAAATGGAATGAATCACATTTATATAAGGGCTCATTCACACGAAAGTGTGCTGCCCGTTGCCGTATTTCAGCCCGCATTTACACGGGCACCGTTCCGTGTGCATTCCGCATCACGGATGCGGACCCATTCACTTCAATGGGTCCACAAATCTGGAGATGCGGAACGGAAGCAAGTAACACTACGGAAGCACTACGGAGTGCTTCCTGGGGTTCCGTTCCATGCCTCCACACCGCAAAAAGAAAGAGCATGTTCTATCTTTTTGCAGAACGGACGGCTCACGGACCCATTCAAGTGAATGGGTCCGCGATCCCCATGCGGCTGGGCCACGGTCCGTGCCCGTGCATTGCGGACTGCAATTTGCGGTCCACAGCACGGGCTTTACACGGTCGTGTGAACAAGCCCTAATATGGAATGTAAGGAAATTACCATTCAGGATACTCATCTCTTGCCCAGAGTGGATAGCAGTTATAAACAGTGTATCATGCTCTGGAGGACCTATCATGTCCTGCATTACAAAGACAAAGCTTAAAGGGATTCTGTCATTTAGGCTTATAAGAGTACTTTCACACTAGCGTTTTTCTTTTCCGGCGCTGAGTTCCGTCCTAGGGGCTCAAATCCGGAAAAGAACTGATCAGTTTTATCCTAATGCATTCTGAATGGAGAGTAATCCGTTCAGGATGCATCAGGACGTCTTCAGTTCAGTCTTTTTGACTGATCAGGCTTTTCAGAAAACCGTAGCATGTTGTATTTTTACCTCCGGCCAAAAATCCTGAACACTTTGACTGAACGCCGGATCCCGTATTTTTCCCATTGACTCGCATTAACGCCGGATCCGACGCCGTGTGTTCAGTCAAACCGGATCCGGCTTTTGCATGTCAAACCCGAAAAATTTGAAAAAAAAGTTAAAGTCCATAAATGGCGGATCCGTTTTTTCCAATGCATTTTTTCATTGTGATCAAAATCCTTCAAATGTAATCCGTTTTCACACGTTTTTCTGGATCCGGCGGGCAGTTCCGGTGTCGGAATTGAATGCCGAATTTAAACAACGCTAGTGTGAAAGTAGCCTAACCTAAACATATGGCCAGGTCCGTCCAAATAGCATGAATCCGAAACTGTACTTATTAAATCTGCCTGTGGCTCTATTAGCACATACAGTGGCGGAAATAATTATTTGACCCCTCACTGATTTTGTAAGTTTGTCCTTCCATTTTCGAACAATCGCACCAACAGTTGTCACCTTCTCTCCCAGCTTCTTGCTAATGGTTTTGTAGCCCATTCCAGCCTTGTGCAGGTCTACAATTTTGTCTCTGACATCCTTGGACAGCTCTTTGGTCTTTCCCATGTTGGAGAGTTTGGAGTCTGCTTGATTGATTGATTCTGTGGACAGGTGTCTTTTATACAGGTGACTAGTTAAGACAGGTGTCCTTAATGAGGGTGACTAATTGAGTAGAAGTGTCTAACCACTCTGTGGGAGCCAGAACTCTTAATGGTTGGTAGGGGTTCAAATACTTATTTCACTCAATGAAATGCAAATCAGTTGCTATCTTTTATTTAAAGTTATTTTTTCGATTTTCCTTTTGATGTGCTATCTGCCACTGTTACAATAAACCTACCATTGAAATGATACTGTTCTGAGACTTTTCATTTCTTTGTCATTGGACAAACTTACAAAATCAGTGAGGGGTCAAATAATTATTTCCGCCACTGTAAAACAGGTTTTTATAACCTGTCATTCACCTACCTAAGGTGCCCAGGGGGCCGTCGCTTCATACAGGGTGCCCGGCTGCAGCCATCTCCGTCTGGTGCCCAGCGCCGCCTTACCAGTTGAAATCGCTGCCTTCCTCACCTCAGCCTCGCCTCCGCAATCGTCCAGTCCCTCAGGTTATGCCTAGTGCGCACGCGCGGGATCTGGCAGAAGGGCCTGGACGATTTCGGAGGCGGGGCTGAGGTGAGGAAGGCGGCGATTTCAACTGGGAAGGCGGCGCTGGGCACCCAGTATGAAGCGGCGTCCCCTTGGGCACCTTAGGTAGATGAATGACAGGTTATAAAAACCTGTTTTATGTGCTAATAGAGCCACAGGCACATTTAATAAGTACTGTTTCGGATTCATGCTATTTGGACGGACCTGCCCATATGTTTAGGTTATAGGCCTAAAATGTCATGACAGAATCCCTTTAAATATGAATGGATACTGTGTAATGCTTCAGTTCACCTGTGGTGGCACTGCAAGGAAACAGAACTGTAACTGTCACAGATTACAACTGATATTTGGAGTCCTAGCAGAGGGGCACTTTATGATCAGTTTATAATCAAGGGAACCATCTAACAATTAGTAATTGTCTGAAGCAGAGAACCCCACTTTGGACAGAATTGTTTTCAGATGGACACCAACAAATCCTGACATACCCCATTAGTTTGTTACGTTTCCATTAGAGGCTTTGCATTTATTTACAGTTGCAAGAAAAAGTATGTGAACCCTTTGGAATGATATGGATTTCTGCACAAATTGGTCATAAAATGTGATCTGATCTTCATCTAAGTCACAACAATAGACAATCAGTCTGCTTAAACTAATAACACACAAAGAATTAAATGTTACCATGTTTTTATTGAACACACCATGTAAACATTCACAGTGCAGGTGGAAAAAGTATGTGAACCCCTAGATTTAATAACTGGCTGAACCTTTCTTGCAACTGTATTTTTGCTACAAAACAGCATGGTATGCAGCTGCATTGAGAACAGAGCTTTAGTCATATAAAAGGCTTTTACACCATCCGTGATTTTTTTTCTTTTATGTAGACAAGCTATTAATTCTCAGCATTTTTACAGTTTAATTCATACTTACTGAGCTCCATTATAAAATGTAGGCATGGAACAATAAGCTAATAAACTTGTAGACATGGAGCAGATGTTTAGTCTCTTAGCAGTAATAATATTGTTTATTATCATAATAATCATACTAATTATTGAAATAATATCCAATAATTATTACTACTAGAAAGAAACCAATTGTCTGAGATATCACAGGATTTGATTATACATGTAAAGTATATTATTTAAATATTATGACTTTTATTCACAACCAAATAATCAGCTGGTAAAATGTGTTACACAATATTCTCTGAAATTCACAAGGACTGATATGTGTTGTAATCTCAATTAGAGATAATTGATTAGTGTAAAAACTTTTCATTGTTTCTCCTGGGAAATGCTACATGTGCAATGGTTTAAGCTTCTATTCTTTTGATTGCTAATTAAAAAGAATACCAGCATCTTTGTTTTATATCCTCAGAACCTTTATTCAGCTTTTATGTATTTGTCAAGTATATTATTATTTGTAGTATGTTTTACCAGAGATATGAAGTATGTAGGAGTCACTGCTTTAAATAAAAATATGAAATATGAGATAATAATATTGTATAGCCAGTTTAATATTTTTATTGCTTGTTGCATAGGAAAGTTTAAAATTTTAATAGACTATGGAGAAAAATATATGGATCGTACATCCACATGCCATGCATTGATCTATTGCTTTTCAGCATAATTTCTAAACATCATTGAATCACTTTGTATATGTTTTGATCAAAATGCATAGGACCACTCATAACATCAAGGTGGCCTCTATTAAGTGGGTCCCTACTCTAATTTGGTTCAATGCCATATGATAACCACTGCCACCGCAACACAGCACCTGCAGGTGGTGAGACCCTGCATCGAAACAACACTACTGCTGTCAGGCTAAACAGTTGTTTATACTATGCCTGTGGGCTGGTGAGAGCATGTGCCCTGAGGGCTTAGCCTGACAACAGGGGTGTTGTTGAGCTGCTGGGTCTCACCACTTGTAGGTACTGTGTTGCAGTGGCGGGCGTTGAGCCATATTAGGCCGAGTTCACACGAACGTGTGTGACCCGTGCCTGTGCTGCGGCCCGCAAATAGCGGGCCGCAATGCACGATCGCCGGCCGTAGGTCAGCCGCATCGGATCGCGGACCCATTCACTTTAATGGGTCCGCGATCCGGCCGTTCCGCTAAAAGATAGGACGGAACGGAAGTACGGGACGTAACCCCACGGAGGCACTCCGTAGTGCTTCCGAGGGGTCCCGTCCCGTGCGGCCGTTCTGCGATTCCGGATTTGCGGACCCATTGAAGTGAATGGGTCCGCATCCGTGATGCGGAATTCACACGGAACTGTGGCCGTGTATTGTGGCCCGCGATTTCCGGGCCGCAATACGGCCATGGATCACACACGTTCGTGTGAACTTAGCCTTAGAGTAGGGACCCAGTCAATAGAGGCCACCTTAACATCATGAAGAGGCCTATGCATTTTAATCAAAAAGTATACTTAACCTCTTGCCGCCACGCTAACGCCGAAAGGCGTCATCGCGGCGGCTCCCCCAGGCTACGCTAACGCCAATAGGCGTCATCTCGCGTGAGCCGAGATTTCCTGTGAACGCGCGCACACAGGCGCGCGCGCTCACAGGAACGGAAGGTAAGAGAGTTGATCTCCAGCCTGCCAGCGGCGATCGTTCGCTGGCAGGCTGGAGATGTGTTTTTTTTAACCCCTAACAGGTATATTAGACGCTGTTTTGATAACAGCGTCTAATATACCTGCTACCTGGTCCTCTGGTGGTCCCCTTTGTTTGGATCGACCACCAGAGGACACAGGTAGCTCAGTAAAGTCCCACCAAGCACCACTACACTACACCCCCCCCCCGTCACTTATTAACCCCTTATTAGCCCCTGATCACCCCATATAGACTCCCTGATCACCCCCCTGTCATTGATTACCCCCCTGTCATTGATTACCCCCCTGTAAAGCTCCATTCAGACGTCCGCATGATTTTTACGGATCCACTGATAGATGGATCGGATCCGCAAAACGCATCCGGACGTCTGAATGAAGCCTTACAGGGGCGTGATCAATGACTGTGGTGATCACCCCATATAGACTCCCTGATCACCCCCCCGTCATTGATTACCCCCCTGTCATTGATTACCCCCCTGTAAAGCTCCATTCAGACGTCCGCATGATTTTTAC
The DNA here is from genome assembly GCF_905171765.1 of Bufo bufo. Classification (NCBI taxonomy): domain Eukaryota; kingdom Metazoa; phylum Chordata; class Amphibia; order Anura; family Bufonidae; genus Bufo; species Bufo bufo. Next base: position 215,155,959 of record NC_053391.1, read on the forward strand.
GGATCCACTGATAGATGGATCGGATCCGCAAAACGCATCCGGACGTCTGAATGAAGCCTTACAGGGGCATGATCAATGACTGTGGTGATCACCCCATATAGACTCCCTGATCACCCCCCTGTAAAGCTCCATTCAGATGTCCGCATGATTTTTACGGATGCACTGATAGATGGATCGGATCCGCAAAACGCATCCGGACGTCTGAATGAAGCCTTACAGGGGCATGATCAATGACTGTGGTGATCACCCCCCTGTCATTGATTACCCCCCTGTAAAGCTCCATTCAGATGTCCGCATGATTTTTACGGATGCACTGATAGATGGATCGGATCCGCAAAACGCATCCGGACGTCTGAATGAAGCCTTACAGGGGCGTGATCAATGACTGTGGTGATCACCCCATATAGACTCCCTGATTACCCCCCTGTCATTGATTACCCCCCTGTCATTGATTACCCCCCTGTAAAGCTCCATTCAGATGTCCGCATTATTTTTACGGATCCACTGATAGATGGATCGGATCCGCAAAACGCATCCGGACGTCTGAATGAAGCCTTACAGGGGCATGATCAATGACTGTGGTGATCACCCCATATAGACTCCCTGATCACCCCCCTGTCATTGATTACCCCCCTGTAAAGCTCCATTCAGATGTCCGCATGATTTTTACGGATGCACTGATAGATGGATCGGATCCGCAAAACGCATCCGGACGTCTGAATGAAGCCTTACAGGGGCGTGATCAATGACTGTGGTGATCACCCCATATAGACTCCCTGATCACCCCCCTGTCATTGATTACACCCCTGTCATTGATCACCCCCCTGTAAAGCTCCATTCAGATGTCCGCATGATTTTTACGGATCCACTGATAGATGGATCGGATCCGCAAAACGCATCCGGACGTCTGAATGAAGCCTTACAGGGGCGTGATCAATGACTGTGGTTATCACCCCATATAGACTCCCTGATCACCCCCCTGTCATTGATCACCCCCCTGTCATTGATCACCCCCCCCTGTCATTGATCACCCCCCCTGTCATTGATCACCCCTCTGTAAGGTTCCATTCAGACATTTTTTTGGCCCAAGTTAGCGGAATTATTATTATTTTTTTTCTTACAAAGTCTCATATTCCACTAACTTGTGTCAAAAAATAAAATCTCACATGAACTCCCCATACCCCTCACGGAAACCAAATGCGTAAAATTTTTTAGACATTTATATTCCAGACTTCTTCTCACGCTTTAGGGCCCCTAGAATGCCAGGGCAGTATAAATACCCCACATGTGACCCCATTTCGGAAAGAAGACACCCCCAGGTATTCCGTGAGGGGCATATTGAGTCCATGAAAGATTGAAATTTTTGTCCCAAGTTAGCGGAACGGGAGACTTTGTGAGAAAAAAATTAAAAATATCAATTTCCGCTAACTTGTGCCAAAAAAAAAAAATTTCTATGAACTCGCCATGCCCCTCATTGAATACCTTGGGGTGTCTTCTTTCCAAAATGGGGTCACATGTGGGGTATTTATACTGCCCTGGCATTCTAGGGGCCCCAAAGCGTGAGAAGAAGTCTGGTATCCAAATGTCTAAAAATGCCCTCCTAAAAGGAATTTGGGCACCTTTGCGCATCTAGGCTGCAAAAAAGTGTCACACATCTGGTATCGCCGTACTCAGGAGAAGGTGGGGAATGTGTTTTGGGGTGTCATTTTACATATACCCATGCTGGGTGAGAGAAATATCTTGGTCAAATGCCAACTTTGTATAAAAAAATGGGAAAAGTTGTCTTTTGCCAAGATATTTCTCTCACCCAGCATGGGTATATGTAAAATGACACCCCAAAACACATTCCCCAACTTCTCCTGAATACGGCGATACCACATGTGTGACACTTTTTTGCAGCCTAGGTGGGCAAAGGGGCCCATGTTCCAAAGAGCACCTTTAGGATTTCACAGGTCATTTACCTACTTACCACACATTAGGGCCCCTGGAAAATGCCAGGGCAGTATAACTACCCCACAAGTGACCCCATTTTGGAAAGAAGACACCCCAAGGTATTCCGTGAGGGGCATGGCAAGTTCCTAGAATTTTTTATTTTTTGTCACAAGTTAGTGGAAAATGCTGATTTTTTTTTTTTTTTTTTTTTCATACAAAGTCTCATATTCCACCAACTTGTGACAAAAAATAAAAACTTCCATGAACTCACTATGCCCATCAGCGAATACCTTGGGGTCTCTACTTTCCAAAATGGGGTCACTTGTGGGGTAGTTATACTGCCCTGGCATTCTAGGGGCCCAAATGTGTGGTAAGGAGTTTGAAATCAAATTCTGTAAAAAATGACCTGTGAAATCCGAAAGGTGCTCTTTGGAATATGGGCCCCTTTGCCCACCTAGGCTGCAAAAAAGTGTCACACATCTGGTATCCCCGTACTCAGGAGAAGGTGGGGAATGTGTTTTGGGGTGTCATTTTACATATACCCCTGCTGGGTGAGAGAAATATCTTGGCAAAAGACAACTTTTCCCATTTTTTTATACAAAGTTGGCATTTGACCAAGATATTTATCTCACCCAGCATGGGTATATGTAAAAAGACACCCCAAAACACATTCCTCAACTTCTCCTGAGTACGGCGATACCAGATGTGTGACACTTTTTTGCAGCCTAGGTAGGCAAAGGGGCCCACATTCCAAAGAGCACCTTTCGGATTTCACTGGTCATTTTTTACAGAATTTGATTTCAAACTCCTTACCACACATTTGGGCCCCTAGAATGCCAGGGCAGTATAACTACCCCACAAGTGACCCCATTTTGGAAAGAAGAGACCCCAAGGTATTTCGTGATGGGCATAGTGAGTTCATAGAAGTTTTTATTTTTTGTCACAAGTTAGTGGAATATGAGACTTTGTAAGAAAAAAAAAAAAAAAAAAAAAAATCATCATTTTCCGCTAACTTGTGACAAAAAATAAAAAGTTCTATGAACTCACTATGCCCATCAGCGAATACCTTAGGGTGTCTACTTTCCGAAATGGGGTCATTTGTGGGGTATTTGTACTGTCTGGCCATTGTAGAACCTCAGGAAACATGACAGGTGCTCAGAAAGTCAGAGCTGCTTCAAAAAGTGGAAATTCACATTTTTGTACCATAGTTTGTAAACGCTATAACTTTTACCCAAACCATTTTTTTTTTACCCAAACATTTTTTTTTTATCAAAGACATGTAGAACTATAAATTTAGAGCAAAATTTCTATATGGATCTCGTTTTTTTTGCCAAATTTTACAACTGAAAGTGAAAAATGTCATTTTTTTGCAAAAAAATCGTTAAATTTCGATTAATAACAAAAAAAGTAAAAATGTCAGCAGCAATGAAATACCACCAAATGAAAGCTCTATTAGTGAGAAGAAAAGGAGGTAAAATTCATTTGGGTGGTAAGTTGCATGACCGAGCAATAAACGGTGAAAGTAGTGTAGTGCCGATTTGTAAAAAAGGGCCTGGTCTTTAGGGGGGTATAAACCTGTGGTCCTTAAGTGGTTAATGCATCATCACACCCAAACAGACAAACTTATTATCTGCCAAAATAAAATAAAACTTTGGTGAAAATGAATGAGGCATGGATCTATGAGGATTTCCACACACCTCCAGCTGAGGCCGATGAATAGATTTATCATTGCTGATGGTAATTATTTATCATCGGCCCCATCATGCCACTGTCTGCCTGCCTACCATAATTTTCTGTACTGTATGGCTGCTGTCAGCACCGCCACAGCTGCTACCTTTTCTACTGCCACTACCATCAGCCCTACCAAGCCACCACTACTATCATTATTACCCCTACACAGTGCACACATCTTCTGCCTTGCCTGTTCCATGCTGTGCTACTATTGCTACTACATGCCATTATTACCACTACACTTACATGTGTTTTTTGTAGACAAATGGCAGAGCAGATCATAGTGTAGATTTAGAAAGTGAAATGATATTCAAGAATTTTGCTCATCTCTACTGCAATGAGAAATATTCTGGTTAAAGGGAATGTATTATGTATTTATTTATATTTTTTCAATTAAATGTAAGTATTTGAAGGGGAAATAATGCATTTTTTTGAATATTTTAATAAACAATCTAGAAAAGGCCTTAATGACCAAGCCAGATTGTAGAAATCTGGAATGTGTGACTTTATCAGAGAATTACTCATTAACGGTATTGCACATACAAGTCATTTTTACATTAGTTTTTCCTCACATATTATAGTTTATTTAGGTGATCAAATTAAAGCTATGAAATTTGCATATATTTACAAAAAAATTGCTAATTTTAACTGCAATATATCATATACTGTATATACACATACATACTGTACAAAAATGTTATCATATATATATTTCCATATGTTTTTCTTTTAATGGAAAGTTTTAAAAACTTTTTTTCATTTTTGAACAGTTTAGAAGACTTACAATTTTTTTTACTTTTAATAGAATTTTTCAAATGTTGAAATACAGCATGTTTCCTGCACGCTGACAGGTGTGAGAATTATTAAAAACCTCCAAAGTGACCCCACCTTGAATACTAGACCTCTAAATGTATTCATCTAGGGGTGTAGTGAGTATTTTGGCCCCATGTTTTTTTGTACTAATCAATGCAAAGTAAGTGAAAAAAATAAAAATAGCATTTTTTCACAAATGTGTTTATTTAAAGAGAGATTTTTTGCACAACGCACACAAAAATGAAGAAATGAACTCCACATTTGTCACCCTATTTCTCTAATTTTCAGAAATATCCCTGTTGTGGACCTAAACCTGTGTCTGGACACACAGCAGGGTCCAAAAGAAAAAAAGCACCCGGTGTCGCTCAGGGGAAAAATTTAACTTAAAAATGTTTCAGGCCCATTGCACACTTGTACAGGCTGCTAAAATGATAACAACCCCCTATAAATGACCCCATTAAGCCTGTAGTCTATATTTTGGCCCCACTATTTTTTTTAGGTAATTAATGCAAAATAAGTGTGAAATATTAAAATGTGTTGTTTTTCTCACTTATATATCACTATCATGACAATTTTTATGCAAAACAGAAGAAACACAGCCCAAATTTTATAGCTCTGGTTCTTCCATGTGCGGCCTAAAATGGAGTATGCAACCTTTTGCTGCATCCCATTGAGCTGTCACACTGACTGAACCCCACAGAAATAACCATGTTTTACAAAACTACACCTCGTAAGGTATTCATCTAGGGGTGTAGTATCTACAGAAATCGAGCAATGGTGTGCACTCATAAGTGAGGCATGTTTCTAAAAAGCATTTGCCTGTACATATGACTATGTCTTGCTAATAGAGCTGTTGTCCTGCTCGAGTTTGTTCATGAGATGAAGAGATACCTCTATGGCTGTAATGACAAGTTTATTTTTCAAAGTGACTGGATGTACAACATCTCTTTAGCTCCATCAATCCCTTTATGAAGGGCCAACGTGCCAAGTGACGCGGTGCACCATAACAGGTCCCAGCCCGGCAAGGTAGAAACTTCTATGTACACAAAACAACAAATCAGCTGTAGAAAATATAAAAGGGAAGTGTCCAGAACCCCCAAAAAGATATGAGTATTGCTAGGAGCTTAGTCAGCTGTAAGAGGTTCAGAAAAAATAAAAAATTAAAAAATAAATGTAATAAAGCCACACCTATTCATATTCCACTGAATAATTTATGACTCTCGGCTACACAGCTCTTCTCTGTCTGATATTCCTGAAACTATACAGTCACATACATATCTTTTCTGAAAACAGATACACATACCACATCCACAATTGCTGATAAGACGCATCCAGCTATCCTGTTAATGCTGTTGCCAAACCATTTTGATGGGGTTTCCATCAATTTCTTACCTGTTTTTATGAACCAGACACCCTCTTGTCTTCCGAGCAGGGGGTGCCTGGTTGTCTCCCATTATACTCGGGTGCTCGGCCGGGCACACGAATATAGGAATGTGTTCAGGCCGAACACCCAAATACTTTGGTGCTCACTCATCACTAAATGCAACACACTAAGTTTCTAGCTTTATTTATGGCAGAAAACTGGTGTGAGTAAAGACGGATGTACCGGTATACGTCTTTCTTAATCTTTTCCTCCCCACCCTTGCAATGCCCCATTTTGACCCTGATTTTGATCAGAAGTGGCGGGAAAAGGGGGCATTGCAACGACGGAGAGGAGGTGGGCCTGAAGGCCATACACATCTGTCTTTATGAATGGCAGTTTTCTGGTGTAAATAAAGATAGAAACCTACAGCAGCTAGGAGGCTGCAGTAGATTTAAGTGAATCGACGGCATGTAGGAGGATGCGACAAATTCATAGGATGACGGCACCTCAACATAGCAGAGAGGGAATCAAGACTAGCACTTACAACACCAGTCTTGATAACTGTCCCCCACGTGCTTATAGATATTATTGAATGACATAAGAGTAATTTCTCCTGATTTGCTAGAATTGATTCAATAAAAATGCAATTATTCTTCCTCAGAAGATTACAGAACAGATTAAATTTACTGGTGAAAAAGATGAAATTAAAATGGCTAAAGTGATGAGGGAATAGGAGTCCCAGACCCATAAATCTGTAATAAGGCCATTTTCACAGAAACAATCAGCTACTTGTGCAGAAAGGGTATAAATATTTTAGCCTAACAGGAAAAACTCAGTTTATCGAAGAGGTGGTCATTTTTATGCAGTCTTCCTATTCCATCAAATTGTAATTTAATAATTGGCCACATTTACCACTGTGAATGCACCTAAATTGTGATGCAATTTAGGCCAAAATTTTATGTGATCATGCACCAAACTTGTCATCTTGTTATCACATTGTGATAAACTGTATGTAAGTGTACACTATCTACATTTTAGATAGGATTAATAAACATAGTAGTCACCCACCAGCTATGCTGCCACTCTGCTCCTGTGTGGGTGATGTCCTTAAAGGGGTGGTGGAGTGACGTAATATTAATTTCACGCTCTAATGTGGGAGGGAAACCCCACACTGAACATAGGAGGGAATGGGAAAAGGAAATAAGGCCTGAAAACTAGGGAAGGAAGATGGACACCTCCTAGTGAAAACCCTAATCAAGCTCTGACTGACTACCAGTATGAACAGACCCCAGAGGTAGGTGAGTTCATACACAGGAATACCTAAAGTCCTATCTAACCTTAAAGGACCCTGGTATTAATGACAGGAATGAGACAACCCGTTCCTCCAAAAGGAAGGATGAACAGCGGTCTCCCTGAGGCCTAAAACAAAATAACAAATAAATGCAACACACAGAAAAGCCAAAATAAAAGTACAAAAGGGAAAGGTAACACTTAACTTCCAAGAAGCTATGGCAGCACCAGGAACTCAGCCGAGATCCAAACACCAGCTATCCACAGGTCCAACTGAAGCAATAAACTGCACAGCATTGTGGGAGAAACAACTATAAATAGGGAAAGTTAAATGACCACAATAGCAACTTTTGGAAGTTAAGGGTGTGGCAAGTACCAAAAACAACACAGACGCCTATTGATCCACAAAGTAAACAAGTCAAATCAAACCAAGTGTTGCCAGTCTCAAAGATCTCCTGCCACTCATTGTCGCGGGGACGTCCGTATGTCTCAGTACATCCATGACAGTACCCCCCCTTCTACGGGTGACCTCTGGGCACCCAGGACCGACCTTATCTGGGTGAAACCTGTTAAAAGCTTTCACCAAACAACTGGCATTCACGTCATAAGCCGATACCCACATCAGAGATCTACGGAGAGCTCGAGAGTCAATTATCTTGGCGATCTGGAATTCCAAACTACCATCCACCATGACATGAGCTGGTGGCAAGGAAGACAGCTCCAAAGGTTCAACATATCTCTTTAACAAAGATTTATGAAACACATTATGTATTTTCAGAACCTGAGGAAGTTCAAGACAAAAAGCTACACGATTAATAATGGCAGTGATCTTATATGGACCAATAAACCTTGGACCCAACTTCCAAGAAGGTACATTCAACATAATGTTTCTTGTGGAAAGCCACACCAAATCACCCACTGTCAGCCACACATTTATACTTTATATGTTGAAGGACCGCGCTGCTTTTGTAGCTCTTCGGAAAACCTCCCTCCCACGTTAACGCCATATATGTTCAAACAAAGGAAAAACATTGATTTTCACACCATTTGCCCTCCTCCTTAATCAGCAACTCTGTGGAACCCAAAAAGGGTCACGCAGATAGTGAAGCACCATCAACCAGGGTCAGTTGATATAAAATTTATTATACTCACAAAGATAGTAGATTTAAAAAAATATCATAATAATCAGTAGCTCTCGTATTCCTGCCCGACTCGGGTTTCGCTCATGCTTCGTCAGGGGCGAATACTCCACCCACCCATGGGTGTAGCCTTTTTATGCTTAGTAAAATTCCTTCTCTCCAATATATACCATTATTCCAAAAGAATTGGGACTTAGAGCAATCAAGGAGGAGTTAAATAGAGATCCCCAAATGTCCGGTTTACAAGGGAGATTTATTTTAGATTGTGTTGAATTTTGTTTAAGCCTTAATTATTTCTGGTTTAAGAATACATACTACTTGCAACGAACTGGGACAGCGATGGGGGCAAAATTTGCCCCTAGTTTCGCTAATATCTTTATGGCCCTCTGGGAGAAAGAAAATATTATACCAATCCCACATATAAAAAAACTGATAATGGAGTACTATGTGGAAACGTTACATATATCACTAGTGATATTAGCGATACCTCTATCAACTACCTGGACAACTATATATTAGTGTTAATCACGAATATTCGAATTGCAAATTTTAATTGCGAATATCGGCACTTCGAGAATTTGCAAATATTTAGAATATCGCAAAATATATTCGTAATCGCGAATATTCAATTTTTTTAAAATACCAGTTCATGCAAATATTTTATGCAAATTTATGCAATCGAGAAAATAATGCCTGGAGATCATGAATTCGCGAATATATGGCGAATATTCGCCCAAATATTCACGAAATATCGCAAATTCGAATATTTTCCCTGCCACTCATCACTACTATATATGTGGAAGGGAATTCCTTTAAGACTAAGAATTTTTTTAAAGAGACAGATGTGAATGGCTATATTGAGACCACTAGTTGCCACTATGGTCCTTGGTTGAAAAATATACCAAAAGGACAATTAAAAAAGATCCATCACAATTGCACTGATGTGGAAGAGTATAGGAAACAGAGTCAAGTAATACAAGAGTGTTTCATCAAAAAGGGTTATCAGAGGTAGGAGTTAGTTGCATGTAGTAGAGATATAGAAGATAGTGGAAAGATGGAGATAAGAAAGGAGGCTAAGAAATAAAAGGATTTTTGTTTTACTTACCTTACACAGTATAATGTGAATGCTGGCTATATGAAGAAAGTGATTAGAAAGAACTGGGCAGTGTTAAAAAATGATCCAGTACTAGAGATTAGGGAACGCAATTTCAGGAGAATTCAAAATATGGACTAAGTCCTGTGATGTGGGTCACTATAAATCAAATATTGTAAATAACAGGGTTAGTGATTTGTTGATTACATTTAAAACATAACTTTTATTAAAGGTAATTTAGAATAATAGGCCCAAAAATACGAAGATAAATAATTAATAATCAGAGCGGCGGTATAACGGGTAGTTGTGCACGGCGGCACCCAATGTATAATTGAGGGAATGCTCGGCGGCACCCAAAAATAAACCGTACTCCTACCACTCTGTTGTCTGCGTCCAGGGTGCAGAATGCGTCCAGATGATGTCACGATGTTTGACTCCTAAGAAGACGCTGTTCTGCTGTAAGGATGGCGGGGTGCAGCTATGGCCCTGGTTTGCCCTATAAAGGTGGTCTATGGCTTGCCCTGATACTAGTGGGGGATAGCAGCCTGACCACAGGGCACTCGTCCTTAAAAGGGCGACCCCGTCTGGCACCTTGCCCTGTCGCCTGGCCCTGAATGGCCCTACTCTAGTCCCGCTCCCTACATGCACATTTCAGCTGAAATGTGCATGTAGCAAGCGGGACTAGAGTAGGGCCATTCAGGGCCAGGCGACAGGGCAAGGTTCCGGACGGGGTCGCCCTTTTAAGGACGAGTGCCCTGTGGTCAGGCTGCTATCCCCCACTAGTATCAGGGCAAGCCATAGACCACCTTTATAGGGCAAACCAGGGCCATAGCTGCACCCCGCCATCCTTACAGCAGAACAGCGTCTTTTTAGGAGTCAAACATCGTGACATCATCTGGACGCATTCTGCACCCTGGACGCAGACAACAGAGTGGTAGGAGTACGGTTTATTTTTGGGTGCCGCCGAGCATTCCCTCAATTATACATTGGGTGCCGCCGTGCACAATTACCCGTTATACCGCCGCTCTGATTATTAATTATTTATCTTCGTATTTTTGGGCCTATTATTCTAAATTACCTTTAATAAAAGTTATGTTTTAAATGTAATCAACAAATCACTAACCCTGTTATTAACGCAATTTCAGACCTACCAGAGGTGATATATAAAAAAGCCCTTAACTTACGGTGAAAAAGAAAATGACCAAGTTCACATGGTGTGGCTTTTGCCTCCCATGTAAAAATAGAACTAATGAGAATAAAAAGAGGATGGTACAAATAATTCAAGCTGCTGGGAAAGATTTAATGTATAAAATAAAAGGGGAGATCCCGTGTGAAGATATAGGGGTGGTCTACCTACTGGAGTGCCCAGGAGCATTAGAATTCTGGAGCACATCCATAACATTAAAAAAGGCCTTGAAACACATAGTGTCTCCTTTCATTTCAAAAAAGTTCATGATAAGAACCCGAAAGGCTTGATTTTTACTAGGGTTGAACTAGTTAAAGGGGTATTCCCATCTCTGACAATGGGGGCATATTGCTAGGATATGCCCCCATTGTCTGATAGGTGCGGGTCCCACTGCTGGGACCTGCACCTACAAAGAGAACGAAGCAGGGAGCGCTGTGGCTGGAGGACTCCGGATTTCCCGGGGCCTGTCCACCACCAAGCGCTGCTCCCATAGAAGTAATGCGTGGCCCATGCTCCCATTAATTTCTATGGGGCAGATGGCAATAGCCGAGCCAGAGCTTGGCTATTTTCAGCGGCCCCATAGAAATAAATACAGTGCGCCTTCCGTTCATTTTCCTGGCTCCGTTCTCATTGTAGGTGTGGGTCCCAACGGTGGGACCCGCACCTATCAGACAATGGGGGCATATCCTAGTGATATGCCCCCATTGTCTGAGATGGGAAAACCCCTTTAAGACACATTAGCGTGGAGGAGGTCCCATCGAATAAATTAATCATTGCGATGTTGAATGGATATACAAACTGAACACTAGAGATGAGCGAATCAAATCAGACGAAGTGGAATTCGATCCGAATTTCAGAAAAGTTTGATTCGCAATGAATGCTAATTTCCTTGCGCTTCGTAATAACGAATTGCAATTTTTTCAAAAATGGCGGCTACACATCTGAGGACTGAGGACTGAGGACATGGGGCAAGGAACTCTGGGAAGGCTGGATCACCCAGATTGACATGCATGAATGCAGCCAATCAGCAGCCAGCCAGCCCTGTGATGTCACAGCCCTATAAATAAGGAGGCCATTTTAGATTCTGCCATTTTCCAGCATGCTGAGTACAGGGATCGATGTGAGAAAGTGCTAGGGACAGCAATTGGAAAAATCTCATTGTGAAAAAAAACACTGAAAAAACAATTTATAAGTGCACCTCTAACTTCTGCTAGTGACACCAGGCGAACCTATGTCTGGTGCCGGATTTCAAATCCTGCACTATATGTCTGATGCTCTTACTACTTAGACTCAGCCTGGATTGATGGTCCCCTGATGATCTAGCGATGGCCAGTGAAACACATAGGGACGATCAGGTCCGACACTGGGGTCTCCCCCCACCTCTATTGACAAAGCTTGGCAGTCACTAGGCTGCACATGGGAATTGGTCGGGATACACAGATAGGTGAGTTTGATATATCCACTGGGGTCACCCTTAATAGGGTGATCATGGTGCTCCTCTGACAGGTATAAGCCCAGGTCAAGTAGGGTAAGATAAGGGTCAGAGACCCAGCACTGGAATCATGGAGAGGCCAGTGGTGGCACCACTTTGAAAGACTGTGTTAAGACTTTTCCTCTTTTACTGAGCACTGGTAATTTAGGCACATTCGTGCAGGACATATTCTTGTCTTTTATTGTACTTATGGGCTATTAATTCATATCTAGTGTTTATTAAAAGTTAAGCTTTAACAAGGTCACCCATTTTTGTTGTTATATTTTCTGTTGAGAGGGTTGCCCAACATTTATTACTTTACTTTGAGTAAGATAGGGTTTGTTTTCATCAGGGAAAGGATAGGGAGAAATCATTTCACAGCATCTTAGTGCAGGGAGAGACCTCAGAAATCGCTAGGGACAGTGCCAGAAAAGCAATTTACAAGTGCAGGGAAAGATTATTTGGGGATCCAAATAGCCATTATACAGCTCTGTCATTCCAGCAACTTGTTCTTGGGGTGCAAGTGCTATGTTGAAAAGCCTTTAGTGGCTTGTATCTGTATAAAAAGATATGTGTTAAAAGCGTACAGAAAGAAAAAAATCTAAGCACTTCACTGGTGCAGTTATTTGTGGCAAAAGAGTTTAGTGGCCTATTTCAGTACAAAAAGAAAAATATATTCTCAGTTCACTTCTGCAGTTATATGTGTTGAAAGCGTACAGAAAAAAAATATTTACGCACTTCACTGGTACACTTACGGTTTGTGGCAAAAGTGTTTAGTGGCCTATTTCATTATAGAAATAAAAAAATAGATGCACTTTAATGGTGCACTTATTTGTGGCAAAAGCATTTAGTGGCCTATTTCAGTACAGAAAGAAAAATATATACGCAGTTCACTGGTGCATTTATTTCTGCTAAAAGCGTTTACTGGCCTATTTCAGTACAAAAAGAAAAATATATTCTCAGTTCACTTCTGCAGTTATATGTGTTGAAATTGTACAGGAAGAAAAAAAATATACGCCCTTCACTGTGCACTTATTTGTGGCAAAAGCGTTTAGTGGCATATTTCATTATAGAAAGAAAAAACTATATGCACTTCACTGGTGCACTTGTTTGTGGTAAAAGCGTTTAGTGGCCTATTTATTTATAGAAATGCAAAAAATCTGGATGGGGTGGCTCACCCTGCTCTAGGAATGGTACGGTGCACCTATTGCAATTGATGCACCCAAATCAAGAAGGAAATTTGTAATAGAAATGTAGGAGGGCACTCAGCAATTAGAGTCACAAAGAATCATGAAAGTTGAAACAGTACAATTTATTTATCACCTCTATAGCAATAAAAGCATATAAAAAGCAACTATAATATATGAATACTCTACTACACACTATAAAAGGCAATGTTATACAATATAGTACATAAAATGGAGACTAAACTTTCAATAAAATATCCAATAAAATGTCCAATATCACAAAGGATTAAAATAATATAGATATTGTATATGCAATAATGGGGGTGTGGCAAAACCAACCTCGCCACTGGGTTTTGGAGAGGCCTGTTTACCAGCCTCTTGCCTCAGGATTATGGCCCATACTAACTTTAAAGGAGAAGACAGACCGGCCGCACAGCTTAAATCTGTCTTTGGAATTGTATTTTGTTATGTGAGGGTACCCAGATAGCCCATTTTATTGTACTCGAGTATTCTGAGTGCCATTCACCTAATGATATGCACTCAGACTTGAGATATCTGGGGCTATGTTAAATGTCTGTGTTTGCTGTGGGGGTGTGACATTGTGTGTTTGGGTGGTGATTTCTGTCCTGTTGTATCCACATGTGTATTGGCGATCTCCCTTTGTCCTGAGAGATAATTGAATTGCTCCTCGGGTGTCTCCAGGGCAGAGAGGAGGAAACCATGATGCATTGTGGGGATGTGTTGTGTCTGTGTATCCTGGGTGCTACGTATCTGTCCTGTGTCACAGTCTTCCTTCTGGTCCCCTAGGGGCGTGTCCACCAGATGGGGACCTGCATAAATACGGGCGGGTAGCCCTCAATAAAGTGTTCCTGTTTTATACCTTCATGAAGTCTTGGCTCATGTTTGGGGGATGGAATAACTACACTCTTGGGGATTGCTATATCACAATACTCCCCTGAGCATAAGCTCTTGTAAGAGCTTGCTCCTGGTTCCTGTCTCTGGATTTAGGAGAGGTTCACCCACTGGAGCCTGGAGCCTTGTCGTAGGTCCAGGGTGGATAGGAGACGGCGAGACCTCCACCAAGCTTCGGCGGTTCGTGGGGTCTGCAGTGCTGACGGTGTCAAGTGGAGTGCTTGGAGTCCTCTTCTGGAAGCACTAGGAGCATCTATCGACGGAGGTACCCGGTCGGGGTGCTAGGCGTTCCGTTACAGGTTTTTTTTTTAATCAATTTTTCGGTTTAATAGTCAACTTGCACTCTCTCGATTAAAACCAGTGGTGTCCCACGTTTTCGAATGGCATCAAAAATTATATTCGATGAATAAATAATCACAAACTTTTACTTAACTTATTCGTAGCCAGCACTAGAGTGTATATGGAATTTTCCACTGTGACGTATTGGCGTCCCACGTGGTATGGCCTATTTGCTGCCTTCTGTTGATCGATAATGTAACATAAGTCGAATCTTTATAGAGTGTCGAACTTAAATTTTCGTACCACGTGTTCGTATTGTTCATACACAGATTTAATAGTTGACCCAGGCACTGTAATTATCGAGTCACGCTCATTCACATGCAATGGACCTTGTTTGGTTGCAGCAAGATTAAGTGCTTGCCTGTTCCTCGATCCTGTGGGCGTTCCTCTCCAGGTGCTGTGTCTTTCAGGTCTTTATAATCTGTTGGTTTTTGATCCTGTTCCAAGAGCTGTAGATTATGATTATAATCCCACTATGCAAGTCCATAAATTGAGCACCAAACGCGTTTCGGAGTGTTACCTTCCTCCTTCCTCAGTGGTAATGCTTGCATAGAGTATTGACTGTCTTTTATATCCCTCCTTAATAGGTGTCACGGATGGTGTACAGGAAACAAGACAATACCATATAAACAATGTCTCTCTGGATCCACAACTAAGGAACAAAGGGAGACCCCTGCAATAGAGCTGCCGCTCTCCCTCACTGCTCAGCCTATGCGAACACCCCAAAGGTGGATGGCCGCATATCCACGTTCCTCGGCTATCTATTACCTGAAGACCCTACAATAGTGAAGGGACACGACCACCGGCTCCCTACACTGACACGGAGGGAGTCAGGGTCACCTGGATCCAGAAAAGACAAAAACATAAATACATAAACAGCACTTATCTGCAGACGACTGACGACTGAGGACTGGGAACTGGGAACAGCATGCACACACACTCCAGGAAGTTGTATCAGCCGCACACTACTGCATTATGGGGAGGAACTTAAAGGGTAGCGATCAGTCTGACTGCATGACAGCTGAGATAGACTAACGAGATGAGAAACTAAACCAAAACAAAGAAATTCAAGGAGGAGGATCTGAGAAGCTCCTGTGAGCGCTTCTCAGCTGTCTGGCTGTGACAGTACCCCTCCCTTTAGGAGTGGACTCCGGACACTCAGGGCCCACCTTCTCAGGATGGGACCTATGGAAAGCCCTGATGAGACGAGAGGCCTTAATGTCCGTCACTGGGACCCACATCCTCTCCTCAGGACCATAACCCTCCCAATGAACGAGGTACTGGAGGGAACCGCGGACAAGACGAGAATCCACAATCCTAGAGACCTGAAATTCAAGATTTCCATCAACCATAATCGGAGGAGGAGGCAAAGGCGAGGGTACAATAGGTTGAACATAAGGTTTCAATAAGGACTTATGAAAAACATTATGGATCTTCCAAGTCTGAGGAAGATCAAGACGGTAGGCAACAGGATTGATGACAGACAGGATCTTGTAAGGGCCAATAAACCTAGGACCCAACTTCCAGGAGGGAACCTTCAATTTGATATTCTTGGTAGACAACCACACCAGATCACCAACATTCAGGTCCGGACCAGGCACACGTCTCTTATCCGCCACACGCTTATATCTCTTACTCATGCTCATTAGATTATCCTGAATCTTTTGCCAAATAGATGACAAAGACGAGGAGAATCTGTCCTCATCAGGCAAACCAGAAGAGCCCTCTCCCGAGAAAGTCCCAAACTGCGGATGGAACCCATATGCACCAAAAAATGGTGACTTATCAGAGGACTCCTGATGACGGTTATTTAAAGCAAACTCAGCAAGGGACAAAAAAGAACACCAATCCTCCTGATTCTCCGCCACAAAACAGCGCAGATATGTCTCCAGATTCTGATTGACGCGCTCTGTCTGGCCATTCGACTGCGGATGGAAAGCAGAAGAGAATGACAACCGAACCCCCAAGCGAGAACAGAAAGCCTTCCAGAATCTGGAAACAAACTGCGTGCCCCTATCAGAGACTATGTCTGAAGGAATCCCATGCAATTTGACAATGTGGTCAATAAATGCCTGCGCCAGCGTCTTAGCATTGGGCAAACCAGGGAAAGGGATAAAATGCACCATTTTGCTAAAACGGTCCACCACCACCAGAATCACAGACTTCCCCGAGGAACGAGGCAAGTCCGTTATGAAGTCCATGGACAGATGTGTCCAAGGACGGGAAGGAATGGGCAAAGGAAGGAGAGGACCTGATGGCCGTGAATGAGGGACCTTGGCACGAGCGCAAGTCTTGCAAGCTGCCACAAAACCCTCAACCGACTTACGAAGCGCAGGCCACCAGAATCTACGAGCGATGAGATCCAGTGTGGCTCTTGCCCCCGGGTGCCCAGCAAGGACCGTGTCGTGGTGTTCTTTAAAAATCTTGTGTCTCAAAGCGAGAGGCACAAACAACCTCCCAGGAGGACAAAGATCAGGAGCTTCTGACTGGGCTGCCTGCACCTCTGCCTCCAATTCAGGAAAAAGAGCAGAGACCACCACACCTTCAGCCAAAATTGGACCTGGGTCTTCAAAATTCCCACCTCCTGGAAAACAACGTGACAGGGCATCTGCCTTCACATTCTTAACCCCAGGGCGGAACGTAACAACAAAATTAAACCTTGAAAAGAACAAAGACCATCTGGCCTGTCTCGGGTTCAGACGCTTGGCTGACTCCAAATAGGCCAGATTTTTATGGTCAGTAAACATGGTAATAGGGTGTCTGGCTCCCTCTAGCCAATGGCGCCATTCCTCGAAAGCCAACTTGATGGCCAACAATTCCCTATCTCCCACATCATAATTTCTCTCTGCGGAGGAGAGTTTCTTTGAGAAAAAGGCACACGGTTGCCATTTGGCAGGAGAGGAACCCTGAGACAAGACCGCACCCACCCCTACCTCAGAAGCATCAACCTCAACTATGAAGGGTAACGAAATATCAGGTTGTACTAGGATGGGAGCGGAAGCAAAACTCTCCTTGATATTAGAAAAGGCCTTACGCGCCTCTACCGACCAGGAAGAAAAATCTACCCCCTTTCTGGTCATATCAGTGAGTGGTTTAACAACAGAGGAATAATTCAAAATAAATTTCCTGTAATAATTGGCAAAGCCCAAAAAACGCATCAGCGCCTTCTGGTTCTCAGGAAGCTCCCACTCAAGCACAGCGCGGACCTTCTCGGGGTCCATGCGAAAACCAGAAGCGGAGACAAGAAACCCCAGAAATTGGATTTCTGGAACCGCAAACACACATTTTTCCAGTTTCGCATATAATTTATTCTTCCGCAGAATGAGCAAGACCTGACGTAAGTGTTCCTTATGAGTCTTGAAATCAGGAGAAAAAATCAAAATGTCATCCAAATACACTAATACAAATTTTCCCATTAAATGATAAAAAATGCTGTTGACGAAATGCTGAAAAACGGCTGGGGCATTCATCAAACCAAAAGGCATAACCAAATTCTCAAAATGGCCCTCAGGGGTATTGAAAGCCGTCTTCCATTCGTCTCCTTCTCTGACCCTAACCAGGTTGTATGCCCCTCTTAGGTCTAATTTGGAAAAGACTTTAGCCCCAACAACCTGGTTAAACAGGTCCGGGATCAGAGGAAGCGGATAAGGATCACGAATAGTGATACTGTTCAGCTCCCTGAAATCCAGACAAGGTCTTAAAGAACCATCTTTTTTCTTAACAAAGAAAAAACCAGCGGCAACAGGTGACTTCGAGGGTCGTATGTGTCCTTTTCTCAAACTCTCAGAGATATAAGCCCGCATAGCGACCCTCTCAGGTTGGGAGAGATTGTATAAACGAGATTTAGGCAGCTTGGCGCCTGGGATGAGATTAATAGGGCAATCAAACTCCCTGTGCGGAGGCAAACCCTGAACTCCACTCTCAGAGAAGACATCCAAAAATTCAGAGAGGAAAAGTGGTACAGTCTTAGTAGAAACCTCAGAAACAGATGTTATGAGGCAATTCTCTCTGCCAATCAATGGCCTCGCTTGCCAATCAATGGTGGGGTTATGTTTAGTGAGCCAGGGTAGCCCCAACACTAGAGGAGTAGGCAAACCGCTAAGGACGAAACATGACACATCCTCAACATGTCTTGGTAACCACGGGCGAGTCTAGAGTACCCCTCGGTCAGGAGGGGAACATGGAGACAAAAGAAAGGGTATGGGGGGCGCACAATAGGGTAGTATGTTCAGTACAAACTTAATTGTTTAACAAGTTAGGATGCTCACCTTTTTAGGTTGTGCAATAATAGACACAACTCTATTGTAGGTATGTAAGTAAAAGAGAGACTTTCCGGATCCGTGAATGCAGCCGCAGAAGAGGTATCTTTGGGATCGGAGGCCCAATCCCCCAAAGGATGCTTGTAGAGAAAAAGGTTTCTGATCAGGCGCAAACACACAGGCTCCAATCCGTCTCTTATAGGTGAATCTTCTTTATTTGCATAAGATGTATAGAACAACGCGTTTCGGGGCTCCAAATGTCCCCTTCATCAGGTTAACAGTAGTCACAATAACTAATGGTAAATACAGGTATATAAAGAGGAAAAAAAACGCCAAAAAAACGGGTTACCTGAGAGCTGCCCACAAGTGGGAGGGGCTAGCTCCAGGTAATTTGTCACAGAAAAGAAAATAGCAATTCAAAATATACATAACATCACAGTATATGTTTGTGGCCCATAGTTAATGATGGTATAGGGTGGTATATTACTGATAATGATCGGCGATTATCTGTTTTATTTTTAGAGATAAAGAGGAAAGAAAAGAGTCACATGACCGCATTGATGCGGTCATGTGATCAAAACAGAGCGGCTACTGAGCACAGCGTCCGGCGCCTGCGCTCTGCTTTCATATACTTCTTACTCGGGTGTCTGGTCATGTGATCGCAAGACTCGCGATCACATGACCGGTGTCTATGGCTACAGAGACGCAGCTCTGTGGGAACCCAGGGGATGCGCTCCGCTCTCCAGTATTCAATAGGAGGGCGGCTGTTGTCATGAGCGCAGGATCGTGACATCTGCTCAGCTGGTTAGAAGGAGGGTTACAGGGAAGTGCAGTGTCCCTGAGATGAAGGCACTGGGCATATTATGATAATATTATAATGATATGAATTTGACCACAAAGCCCAAAAACCACCAATATAGCTCATTTTTTTCGCCCACTAGGCCACAAATCTGTAAAAAGAAAAAATCAAGGAGAGGCTGTAGAGCAGGTCAGCGCAAAAAGAAAAATTCCAACCCCTCGCAGCCAACATTGACTCCTAAACCAGATGCATCACCCCTTTCTTATGGCATCTTTAATTTGTCTAGCCATATACTGACACCTAATGAGATCGCAGTACTATCTAAAGGACTCTCCTATTGCCCTACCAGCAAAATCAAAGAATTTGATCTTTTTCTTGACCTAAATCGATACATTAAGAAACTTACCCTCAAAAGGCACTTTAAGATAAAGGAAAATTCAAATACTGGGTCTAAATTAGAGCCTAACACTATATCCCCTGACACGGAACAGATTGTAGCTTTACCTCCATTACCTTCTGGTCTTAAACCACCCTCAACCTTTTATCCCATTCACCATAAGGGGAATTTCCTTGACACCTTTTATTCTGTGGTTTCAAACGACTTCAGGGATATTAATCATAAATCAGAAATAAGGCAAAACATGAAATTATCAGAAAAACTAGCCCTGAAAAAATTACAACTAGACACTGATCTAATAATTAGAAATGCCGACAAGGGGGGGGGGCATCGTCATTCAGAACCGTGCAGATTATGTGAAAGAAGCTCAAAATATTCTATCTAACGATAAATATTATTTACCCCTTGAGTGTGACCCCTCTGAAACATATTTGGAAGAGTTTCAGACTCTAATAAAATCTGGGGATCTTTGTCTAAATAAGAAAGAAAGAGAATACATTATGGTCAAAGAGTCCACACCAGCTACCTTTTACCATCTTCCCAAAATCCACAAGGATATCCAAAATCCACCAGGACGACCAATAATATCGGGTGTCTCTTCTTCGTTCACACGGAATCTGTCACATTACATTGACATCCATCTACAGAAACACGTTCTCAATTTAAAATCCCATCTTAGAGATTCAGCATCCCTTATTTCCCTACTTAAAGACATCGAGTGGTCAGATGGTTACTATTGGGTGACTTTGGATGTATCAGCACTGTATTCGAACATTTCCCATGATTTGGGGATGAAATGCACTTCCATTTTTCTAGATAATGACTCAGAAATGCCTGCCACGCAAAAAACATTCATCATGAGAGGCATTGAGTTCATACTTACGCATAACGTATTTACATTTCAAAATGATATCTATAAGCAAATACGGGGAACCGCTATGGGGACGCGTTTTGCGCCCAGTTTTGCGAATTTCTTTATGGGGGCATTTGAGGAGACATTTATATACCAATCAAGTTTCTGGGCTAACAACAACATTGTCTTCTTCCGTAGATACAGTGGCGGAAATAATTATTTGACCCCTCACTGATTTTGTAAGTTTGTCCAATGACAAAGAAATGAAAAGTCTCAGAACAGTATCATTTCAATGGTAGGTTTATTGTAACAGTGGCAGATAGCACATCAAAAGGAAAATCGAAAAAATAACTTTAAATAAAAGATAGCAACTGATTTGCATTTCATTGAGTGAAATAAGTATTTGAACCCTCTAACAAAAAAAGACTTAATACTTGGTGGAAAAACCCTTGTTTGCAAGCACAGAGGTCAAACGTTTCTTGTAATTGATGACCAAGTTTGCGCACATTTTAGGAGGAATGTTGGTCCACTCCTCTTTGCAGATCATCTCTAAATCCCTAAGGTTTCGAGGCTGTCTCTGTGCAACTCTGAGCTTGAGCTCCCTCCATAGGTTTTCGATTGGATTAAGGTCCGGAGACTGACTAGGCCACTCCATGACCTTAATGTGCTTCTTCTTGAGCCACTCCTTTGTTGCCTTTGCTGTATGTTTTGGGTCATTGTCGTGCTGGAACACCCATCCACGACCCATTTTCAGTTTCCTGGCAGAGGGAAGGAGGTTGTCGCTCAGGATTTCACGATACATGGCTCCGTCCATTTTCCCGTTTATGCGAATAAGTTGTCCTGTGCCCTTAGCAGAAAAACACCCCCAAAGCAAAATGTTTCCACCCCCATGCTTGACGGTGGGGACGGTGTTTTGGGGGTCATAGGTAGCATTTTTCTTCCTCCAAACACAGCGAGTTGAGTTAATGCCAAAGAGCTCTATTTTGGTCTCATCAGACCACAGCACCTTCTCCCAGTCACTCTCTGAATCATTCAGGTGTTCATTGGCAAACTTCAGACGGGCCTGCACATGTGCCTTCCTGAGCAGGGGGACCTTGCGAGCCCTGCAGGATTTTAATCCATTGCGGTGTAATGTGTTTCCAATGGTTTTCTTGGTGACTGTGGTCCCTGCTAATTTGAGGTCATTAACTAACTCCTCCCGTGTAGTTCTAGGATGCTTTTTCACCTTTCTCAGAACCATTGACACCCCACGAGGTGAGATCTTGCGTGGAGCCCCAGAGCGAGGTCGATTGATGGTCATTTTGTGCTCCTTCCATTTTCGAACAATCGCACCAACAGTTGTCACCTTCTCTCCCAGCTTCTTGCTAATGGTTTTGTAGCCCATTCCAGCCTTGTGCAGGTCTACAATTTTGTCTCTGACATCCTTGGACAGCTCTTTGGTCTTTCCCATGTTGGAGAGTTTGGAGTCTGCTTGATTGATTGATTCTGTGGACAGGTGTCTTTTATACAGGTGACTAGTTAAGACAGGTGTCCTTAATGAGGGTGACTAATTGAGTAGAAGTGTCTAACCACTCTGTGGGAGCCAGAACTCTTAATGGTTGGTAGGGGTTCAAATACTTATTTCACTCAATGAAATGCAAATCAGTTGCTATCTTTTATTTAAAGTTTTTTTTTCGATTTTCCTTTTGATGTGCTATCTGCCACTGTTACAATAAACCTACCATTGAAATGATACTGTTCTGAGACTTTTCATTTCTTTGTCATTGGACAAACTTACAAAATCAGTGAGGGGTCAAATAATTATTTCCGCCACTGTATATAGACGATCTGATTTTTATTTGGAATGGGGACCTAATATCTATAGATAATTTCATTTCGTATATCAACACCAACGTTTGGGGAATTACTTTTACCGGTACATTTGATAATAAAAGAACCGAGTTTCTTGACCTAGAAATTTTTATTCAGGAGAGCAAAATAAATACACGCACTTTTTTCAAAAAAGTCGATAGCAATAGCTATTTAGACTTCAAGAGCACACATTATAAGAAATGGAAAACGAACATCCCCTTCAGTCAATTTAAACGACTCAGACGAAATTGTACTCGCGAGGACGACTTTCACCAGCAGTGCGATATTTTGGCCTCCAGGTTTACCCAGAAAGGTTATCCCCCCAATATTATTTTTGGCGCAAGAAAAAAGGCAACAGAACTCACTCAAGATGAATGTTTGATCCTAGTGTCCAAAAAGAAAAAAGAGATCAATAATGGAAAATATTGTTGCAATTTTATTACCACTTTTAATCAAAATCATCTATCAATCAAAGCGGTTTTAGAAAAACACTGGCATATCTTAAAAAGAGACCCCATCCTGAATCAAATCATTCCAGAATTTCCCAGACTCACGTACAAAAGAGCGCGTACTCTCAAAAATATTCTGGCACCCAGCAAACTCAATCCTGCTACACATCACAGTGTGAGTGACGATACTGCTGCCCCCAAAGGTAGCTCCAAGTGCGGACACAAAAAATGCCTATGCTGCTCCAACATTTGCCAAACATCTGTTTTTTACAGTCGAGTGAGTGGGGAGTCATTCCCCATTTTGAGCAGCCTAAATTGTGAATCCAGCCACGTTATATATCTCTTAGAGTGTCCGTGTAATTTACAGTATGTGGGGTGCACAATTCAAAAACTGCGCAATAGATTGAATACACATAGATCTAAGATAAAGAATAAATTTTGGAAACACAGTGTATCCAGACACGCTGCGGAATACCATGAGGGTAGTTCAGCCGGATTTAAGGTGACCCCAATCGAACAAATCCCGTGTCACCTACATAAAGATATCCAGCACATTAGACGTAGAGAAATGTACTGGATCTTTAAGTTGAATAGTCTACATCCATACGGCCTCAACGAAGCTTTTGAGATTAATCTATAGCTGGATTGGCAGGTGTGTGCGTATATACACGTATACACGGTTTTTTTATATATATATTTTTATATACATTTTCATATTTTCATATATTTTTTACGAAGCTGATATATACTTTCCTCAACCCTTGTCCCCAACAGGGTGGATGTGTTCATATGTTTCCTATATATATATAAATTTTTATTTATATATTTTTTCTATATATTTTTATCCATATATTCTAGGAGCTAGAAAACGTGCCTCATGGCTATTAGCTTTTTTAGCCGTAATACGCTATCTGTTTTGAAATACTTTTATTCATTATATATTTCTTTTATTCTGTTTAAGTACATCAACTCCGGTTTTACATATATATGTTTTATATATATATTTATTTATCTTTCTTTTATCTATTCATTTATATATATATTTATATTTATATTTATGTTCATTTAGTCGATACATGTACCCTTATATCAATTGTGGTCAAATTCATATCATTATAATATTATCATAATATGCCCAGTGCCTTCATCTCAGGGACACTGTACTTCCCTGTAACCCTCCTTCTAACCAGCTGAGCAGATGTCACGATCCTGCGCTCATGACAACAGCCGCCCTCCTATTGAATACTGGAGAGCGGAGCGCATCCCCTGGGTTCCCACAGAGCTGCGTCTCTGTAGCCATAGACACCGGTCATGTGATCGCGAGTCTTGCGATCACATGACCAGACACCCGAGTAAGAAGTATATGAAAGCAGAGCGCAGGCGCCGGACGCTGTGCTCAGTAGCCGCTCTGTTTTGATTACATGACCGCATCAATGCGGTCATGTGACTCTTTTCTTTCCTCTTTATCTCTAAAAATAAAACAGATAATCGCCGATCATTATCAGTAATATACCACCCTATACCATCATTAACTATGGGCCACAAACATTTACTGTGATGTTATGTATATTTTGAATTGCTATTTTCTTTTCTGTGACAAATTACCTGGAGCTAGCCCCTCCCACTTGTGGGCAGCTCTCAGGTAACCCGTTTTTTTGGCGGTTTTTTTCCTCTTTATATACCTGTATTTACCATTAGTTATTGTGACTACTGTTAACCTGATGAAGGGGACATTTGGAGCCCCGAAACGCGTTGTTCTATACATCTTATGCAAATAAAGAAGATTCACCTATAAGAGACGGATTGGAGCCTGTGTGTTTGCGCCTGATCAGAAACCTTTTTCTCTACAAACATCCTCAACATGAGCATCACTCACAATTAAACGGATATTGTGAACTATGCCCTTTAATGATTTCTGAGAAAGTGGAGCTGAATCAATAGCAAAAACAGGAATATCCCTTCCCAAAGTGCATACCTGGAAACCATGAGTTATTGCAAATTGATTATCAATGAGGTTGACAGCTGCTCCACTATCCACAAAAATCTCACATAAAAAAGGCTCTTGCTCTCTAGCGCCACCCTAGCAGGCAGGACAAAACGGGAACTACAAGCAAACGGAAAACCTTCAATTTCCGCCTCAACCCTGCCAATAGTAACAGACGGAACATTTTTAAAAGATTTTTTCCTTTTTGTCTCTTTATTACTCCCAGAAAACTGCCTGAATCTCCTTGATGGACAAACATTTGCCAAATGATTTATACCTCCACAACAAAAACAAACCCTCCCATGCGGGCTGAATCTTCTATTGTCAGAGGCAATCAACCCCAGCTGCATGGGCTCCTGCTCAGAAGGGGCTGACAGCGACTGAGATTCCTGCGCACAGAATGAGACCGCTGCACTGTTCCGAGACTGAGTAGGACAGGAAGGAGAGATCTCTCGTCTCTCTCTAAGACGCCTGTCAATACGAACGGCCTGAGACATAGCAGAGTCCAAGGAGATAGGCCTCTCATGAAAGGAAAATGCATCTTTCAATCCCTCTGAAAGACCATGGCAAAATTGACTTCGGAGTGCAGCATCATTCCAACTAGTATCAGCTGCCCATCTCCGAAATTCTGAGCAGTATATCTCTGCGGATTGTTTACCCTGGCATAACAGACATAGTCTAGACTCAGCCAGAGCAATACGATCCTGATCATCATATATCTGACCCAGGGCTAAAAAGAATTCATCCACTGAGCGGAGGGGCCGTGCCCCCTCCGGTAGCGAAAAGGCCCAAGACTGAGCGTTACCCCTGAGCAGCGATAAAATGATCCCCACCCTCCGTTCTTCATCACCAGAAGAATGGGGAAGAAGGCGAAAATGGAGTTTGCAAGCCTCTTTAAAACGCACAAAATTCTCACTACCCCCAGAGAACGTATCCGGGAGCGAGATCTTGGGCTCAGCACAAACTCCATGAACGCAAGCTGAACCGGTCACTTGAAACTGAGAAAAAATCCTACGGAGATCAGCTACCTCCAATGAAAGACCCTGGAGGCGTTCAGCCAAAAGTGAAACCGGATCCATGCTTGAGACGGTTTTGGCGGCTGATAATGTCACGGATGGTGTACAGGAAACAAGACAATACCATATAAACAATGTCTCTCTGGATCCACAACTAAGGAACAAAGGGAGACCCCTGCAATAGAGCTGCCGCTCTCCCTCACTGCTCAGCCTATGCGAACACCCCAAAGGTGGATGGCCGCATATCCACGTTCCTCGGCTATCTATTACCTGAAGACCCTACAATAGTGAAGGGACACGACCACCGGCTCCCTACACTGACACGGAGGGAGTCACCTGGATCCAGAAAAGACAAAAACATAAATACATAAACAGCACTTATCTGCAGACGACTGACGACTGAGGACTGGGAACTGGGAACTGGGAACAGCATGCACACACACTCCAGGAAGTTGTATCAGCCGCACACTACTGCATTATGGGGAGGAACTTAAAGGGTAGCGATCAGTCTGACTGCATGACAGCTGAGATGAGAAACTAAACCAAAACAAAGAAATTCAAGGAGGAGGATCTGAGAAGCTCCTGTGAGCGCTTCTCAGCTGTCTGGCTGTGACAATAGGTTCCTCATAAAATCTGGACCAGATTCCCACATAATAGGGTTCCTAGTAAAATATGGACCAGATTTAAAAAAAATTAAAAATAAAATAAAAATTGGGGGTCAATGCGTTTTTTGTGCAGATAGTTCCCAATGGGTCTGAATATCATTCCCAGTGAGTCATTTTCCTTTTAGGCATTGCTTTCAAAAGATATGTGATAAAATGTTATAATAACAATAAAAACTGTAAAAACATTAAAAACATTAATAGTGCTGAGCTTGAATGGTGAATACAATTATATAAAAAACAATATATATAGGATAATACATATAAAGGTATATATAAATATATATAGACTATATACAACGTCTTCACATCTGATAGACTCTCCTGTGGACTCAGCTTTGTCAAAAGTCAAGTGGGTGAGGGCCTCCCACGGAGGAGGACCCCCGTGCCTCAAAACTACACGGAGGTACCTCGTCTGCGGGGGGCACCCACCCACATAATCAGGAGAGGTCACAAATTCAAAGAAAGCCCAAAATTTCGAGGTCAGCATTTAATCCATTGGGTAGCATACTTCCAAATTCAAATATCCGCCTGGATTCTGCCCTTGACATACTAGCAATATGGTCTCCACCCCTCAATCTGTTCCAATGCTACGAATGTCAAGCCCTTCGAATCCTAATTGTGTGTCATTTTAAAGTGTCTAGACAGTACATGTTTTTCATATCCATTCTTAATATTCGAGATATGCTCCGCTATTCTTGTTTTTAGAGCTCTTTTGGTCCTTCCAATGTACTGCCTAGCACATGGACACTGGATTAAATAGATCACATTCCAAGTATTACATGTAAGGAATTTGTTTATCTCAAATGTAAAAGAATTTTGAGTTGACACTATTTTCGTAGTTTTTTTGGGAAAGGATGTGTTCCTACAGTTAATACACCTTCCACATCTGTGGAAACCCTTCATATTTAACCATTTTTGTATAGATCTTTCATTAGTTTTGGGATTCTTGATCGAGGGGGCTATTTTTATTCCCAAATTTGGGGCTCTTGTATATACTATTTGGGGTGATTTGGATATTAAAGGTCCTATAGTTTTTTCTTCTTGGATAAAATGCCAATGCTTATAAATTATCTGTTCTATTTTTTTATATTGGGTATTGAAAGGGAAAATTATTTGCGGAGTTTCCTCTTCCTTTTTCTAAAAATTTTCTGGACTAGGTTGGAAGAAGGTTTTCCTATCCATCTGCTCTATTTTCTGTAATGCTTTATCTAATATTTTTTCTGGATAGTCTTTTGTTATGAAATCTTCTCGCATTTTTATCGCTTCTTCTTGAAATGTCATTCCTAGTACAGTTCCTTTTTATCCTGCGAAACTGGCCTAAAGGGATATTCAGCAGCCACCTAGGTAGATGGCAGCTGGAAAAACGAATAAAACTATTTTTCGCAACAGATTTCTGATATGTGATGCAGATATAGTGATCTCCATCCATCATAATTTGTAAATCTAAAAACTCAGTACATCTATTATTAATATTTGAAGTAAAAACAAGATTAAAATGTTTACTATTAATATCCTCTAAAAATGTCAATAAATCTAATTTGTCTCCTTTCCAAATAAAAATCACATCATCTATATATCTCTGCCAGAGCACCAGGTCTGTCCCCAGCCTTGGGTCAATAAATTGTTGTTCCCAAGATGCCATGAATAAATTGGCATAGCTGGGGTAAACCTGGTGCCCATGGCAGTTCCCCGTTTCTGGAGATAGTGATCATTTTCAAAATAAAAATAATTGCGTGTTAGTATAAATAATACTCCTTCCAATAAAAATTGTATCTGTTCTTCTTTAAAATCTCCACTCTGTCTCAACATTAATTCCATTGCCGCAATACCTTGATTATGGTCGATGATGGTGTACAGTGACTGGACGTCTAATGTCCCCATTATCCATTCTGGTTCAACCTGTAAGTTTTCTACAATATGAATAATTTGAGTCGTATCTCTAATATAAGATTTTGTCTTCTTTACTACTGGCTGAATTAATCTATCAATATATTGTGAGAGATTCGCTGTTAGGGAACCAATCCCTGATATAATGGGGCGACCAGGGGGTTCTGTTAGATTTTTATGTATCTTGGGCAAGCAATAGAAGACAGGTAGTCTCCGTTGGGTGCCCAAGATATATTCATACTCATGCTCCGTCAAGATATTCTTCTCTAGACCTTTTTTACAATATTCTGTTAGTAACTCATAAAAATCTTCCTTTGGGTCTTTTCTTAATTTCGTATACGTATTAATATCGGTCAGCTGCTTCAAACATTCAACATTATATTTCGCTGTTTCCCACAAGACCACAGCTCCCCCATTATCTGCTGGGTGTATAGTCAGGTTATTTTCTGTTTGTAGCTGTTTTATTGCCTGTATTTCCTGTGGGGTTAAATTATTGCTTTTCTTAGGGCGTCTATCTGTGATTTTCCGTAGATCCGTTTCTACGATTTTTTGGAATGCTGTAAATTCTGGACTAATCTCCTGTCTGGGAAATTTTCTTGATTTTTGTTTAAAATCCGTATGTTTAATTGACTTATCCACATTTGTATTTTCTATATTTAATATCACCAGATTTTTTTGGTGATATTTTTTGAGGCACAATTTTCGAATAAATTTTTTGATACCTATATACGTGTCAAATTTATTGAGTGGGGCAGTTGGTGAAAATTTTAATCCCTTATTAAGTAATTGGGTCTGTGCTGTAGTCAAAGTGATGGGGCTCAAATTTACTATAGTTCCATTAATACCTAAATCTAATTGTGCTTGTTGTGTTCCCCTCTTTTTCCTCTGGCTTCTTCATATTTTCTTTTTGGGGGCTGATATTGTTCTGTGTGTTGTATCCTTTGTGTTTCTCGTACGTGTCTGGGGGTTGTGTAATTGTGTTGGACCCGATTGTTGTGACGTGTTTGGTGAGTTGTATGTTCCTGTTCTTGGTGATAAGGCCTGTTCCTCAAGTTGTAGGGGTGCATCGGGGGTGACATCTGGTGAATAAAGTGTTCTGGTGATCTGTATCTGGTTCGTGTTTTGTGGTGGGGTGGGGTTTTGTCTAAAAAATGATTGTGAGTAAGTGCTTCATATGTATTATTTACAGGTACAGTATATTTATTCTGAATATTGTGCTCCTCTCTTTCTTGTCTAGAGTCTCTTTGATGTGTACCATTATCAATGGTCTTCTTTTGTTGTATATGTGGACTATTTTTATGTTTCTTAGTTTTTTTGTCAATTATCTCTTGTTCTGTTTTGTCCAAGCTCCTGCATAGTCTCTCCTGCCACATAGTGTATTCTTCATTCTTGGGAAGATTCTTAATTGATATTCTCATTTTATCAATTTTCCCAGTAATTTCCTCCAATATTTCATTTCTACGTTTAATAATCAGCTGAATCAATGCAGCTGAT
Source organism: Bufo bufo (assembly GCF_905171765.1). NCBI lineage: Eukaryota > Metazoa > Chordata > Amphibia > Anura > Bufonidae > Bufo > Bufo bufo. Next base: position 215,186,069 of record NC_053391.1, read on the forward strand.
TGGGACATCAATAGGGTATCCCATTCTCTATTGAAGTCTATGCTACAGAGATCCTGAGCAGGAGTCTTGGACAACATCAGTCCTTTGGGTATTTTATTATGTTCAATGTATTGTTTTAGCGATCTTATTTCCCATCGTTGTTTTAACTGTCTTATTAACAGCTGTTCCAAATCTCTAAATAATTCTGACATAGATTGTTCACGTGTGGATCTATTATCCTCACAGGTGTATCCTTGATAGAATATGTATGTTTCAACTTTCATTCTTTGGTTTTCAATGTGATTCCAAATGTCCATCTCTAAAGGAGGGGAGCTCAGACCCAAAGGGGGGTGCAATATAAAAATGCAAAAAATCTGGATGGGGCGGCTCGCCCTGCTCTAGGAATGGTACGGTGCACCTACTGCAATTGATGCACCCAAATCAAGAAGGAAATTTGTAATAGAAATGTAGGAGGGCAATTAGAGTCACAAAGAATCATGAAAGTTGAAACAATACAATTTATTTATCACCTCTATAGCAATAAAAGTATATAAAAAGCAACTATAATATATGAATACTCTACTACTCACTATAAAAGGCAATGTTATACAATATAGTACATAAAATGGAGACTAAACTTTCAATAAAATATCCAATAAAATGTCCAATATCACAAAGGATTAAAATAATATAGATATGGTATATGCAATAATGGGGTTTTTTTTAATCAATTTTTCGGTTTAATAGTCAACTTGCACTCTCTCGATTAAAACCAGTGGCGTCCCACGTTTTCAAATGGCATCAATCGATAAGAGGAAAAAATATTCGATGAATAAATAATCACAAACTTTTACTTAAATTATTCGTAGCCAGCACTAGAGTGTATATGGAATTTTCCACTGTGACGTATTGGATCTGAGTTCAGCGTCCCTATTTATTTATAGAAAGAAAAAAATATGCGCACTTCACTTGTGTATTTATTTCTGCTAAAATCATTTACAGTACAAAAAGAAAAATATATTCTCAGTTCACTTCTGCAGTTATATGTGGCAAAAGCGTTTAGTGGCCTATTTCAGTACAGAAAGAAAAATATATACACACTTCACTGGTGCATTTATTTCTGCTAAAAGCATTTACTGGCCTATTTCAGGACAAAAAGAAAAATATATTCTCAGTTCACTTCTGCAGTTATATGTGTTGAAAGCGTACAGAAAGAAACAAATATACGCACTTCACTGGTGCACTTATTTGTGGCAAAAGCTTTTAGTGGTTTATTTCATTATAGAAATAAAAAAATAGACACACTTCACTGGTGCACTTATTTGTGGCAAAAGCGTTTAGTGGCCTATTTATTTATAGAAAGAAAAAAAATTACGCACTTCACTGGTGCATTTATTTGTGGCAAAAGCGTTTAATGGCCTATTTCATTATAGAAAGAAAAAAATAGACGCACTTCACTGGTGCACTTGTTTGTGGCAAAAGCGTTTACTGGCCTATTTTAGTACAGAAAGAAAAATATATATACGCACTTCACTGGTGCATTTATTTCTGCTAAAAGCGTTTACTGGCCTATTTCAGTGCAAAAAGAAAAATATATTCTCAGTTCACTTCTGCCGTTATATGTGTTGAAAGCGTACAGAAAGAAAAAAATATACGCCCTTCACTGGTGCATTTATTTGTGGCAAAAGCTTTTAGTGGTTTATTTCATTATAGAAATAAAAAAATTGACACACTTCACTGGTGCATTTATTTCTGCTAAAAGCGTTTACTGGCCTATTTCAGTACAAAAAGAAAAATATATTCTCAGTTCACTTCTGTAGTTATATGTGTTGAAAGTGTACAGAAAAAAATATATATACGCACTTCACTGGTGCACTTATTTGCGGCAAAAGCGTTTAGTGGCCAATTTCAGAAATGAAAGAAAAATATATACTGTTTTTATTGCTTTATAAGACGCCAACAGTGGGGAGAAAACGGTTGTGCGTCTTATAAAGCAAATACTAGTGAGTGCTTCCATTATGGAAGCGCTCACTAGATTACATTAGGTGCCGGCGCTAATATACATTGCTGGTGCCGGCGCTGCACTGTTCTGACCCCATACAGCGTCAGGACGTATTGTGCACTCTATGATCTGGCGCTGCACGCTGTCAGGTGACAGTTCAGCATGGGCTGGAGAAGACGGGGGAGCGAGATGCCGGACCTGGAGCGAAGCCGTGGTGCAGGAGAGGTAAGTAAGATTTTTACTTTATTCTGATCTGAGGTCTGATGGGGGTTAATAATAAAGGGCTGATCTGATGTCTGATAGGGGTTAATAATAAAGGGCTGATCTGAGGTCTGATAGGGGTTAATAATAAAGGGCTGATCTGAGGTCTGATGGGGGTTAAAAATAAAGGGCTGATTTGAGGTCTGATAGGGGTTCAAAATTAAGGGCTGATTTGAGATCTGATGGGGTTCTGACATGGAGGGCTGATATTCGATCCCAATATATTTGCAGCTATTTCCTGGCTGCTGAGAGCCTTTATAGTGGTTTAGAACACTGTGCCTTGTAGTAACACACATAGGGAGTCTGCTTTGGTAGTGAAATAATACTGTGAGTCCGTATGACATGCAGATGACAGCCGTCGCTCTTAGAATCACTGCACACTTTACTTATTAGGGCAGTCATGAGGCCAAAACTGACCAAATAACTCAAGTATGAACTCAGCCTTACTGTCACACCTGTGACAGGTTTTAGAAGGTCTGAAAGATTATCTGCACATTAGTGATCTGACAGCGTCTTTTGATTTTGGTTTCACTTTTTCTGTGTGTTGCTTGTATGTCCACACCTGCTGTTCAGGTGTGGATCATGTGACCTTTACCTCCCCCTATTTAGTCTGACTTTACCCATCACTCCTTGCTCTGGATAGCTTCATTTGGTTTTTGGAAGAGCTGGAGTGTGGTTCAAGTTGAAGTCCTGTTCATCCATCATCCATCAGCCTCAGAAGTTAAGTGTTCCGCTTGTTGTATTTTGTATTTCACCCACCTTTGTTGTTTACTAGGCCTCAGCGAGACGCTGGTTCCTTCACCAGGGAAGGAGCGGGTTGTCTCTGCCCTGTCATTACCATTAGGGCATCCGAGGGCCACCAGGGTTTTCTAGGTTCCTGTGTATGGGCATCTCTACCATCGAGAAGTGCCCATACGGATAGGAGTTAGGGCCAGGCGCAGGGTTTTATAGGTGGTGACCTTTTTCCTTCCCTAGTGGTGAGGCCTAGTGTCTTTTCCCTTCCTTCTTGTTGTCTTTTGATGTTCTCCCCTACTTCATCAGTGACACTTACAGGTCGATGTTAGTGCCAAGAAGAAGCACACTCCTTTTACACTGCCGCCAGCTGATTCCACATAGATATTATCAGAACCTGTTCTATTAAATGCGTATACAAGTAGAGCCCCCCGGACAGAGTCACTGATTAATTTGCCCTTCCTCTGATCCGTCAGAACAATAACCCACTTGGAGATAACTCAGTGCTGGTAGTAAGGCTGATGGATAGTGAGGAAAAATGGTTTGATTCACATAAAGACATGGCCCATCTGTGAACTTGAACAATGGAATTCCTTTTGGTGATGCTCCGAGCCTGCCGGAACGATCGCAGGGGCGGGAGTGGTCAAGTGGTACGTGGTGGCAGGTCACATGATCGGACTGCCAAGCACGTGACTTCCGTATCCGGCAACAGGACGCTGGGGCTCCTGGAGTGATTAGAGTGTATGGCCTGCTGGGAGGGACGTTCGCTCCTGCAGGTCAAACATTAGTGAAAGCTGGTGGGGGTGCCCGGAGGGGGACAATGGGGATATTATGCAGGGTACATGCAAGTGCCTATAACTATGTTGTGGCCACAATGGGAAACAATAAGAACAATGACAATAATAAATAATAATGCAAATGCCTATACTGTCTATACAGTGGCCACATTGGGAACAATGGGAAGAATAATAGGAAGCACTGTAGGTGCCTAATATTGTGCCCACACTAAGATGAATAAGAGCGGTGGGGACACTGATTGTAAAAAGGGGGCGGGTCTGGATCCCTAAAAAGGTCATAACAGTAGGTGTGAGTAAAAAGGGCAGTACGGTAAACGATGATGATGATAGATAAAAAAATATATATAATATAAATATATATATAAAAATATATATAAATATATATAAATAATATATAAAAAATACTTAAAAAAATATACATAATTGCATGAATACATAAATGGATAGATACTGTGTAAAGTAATTAACACTGAAGAGGACACTATACAGCTACAGATGGTCTGGATAGATTAGAGGCTTGGGCAGAGAAGTGGCAGATGAGGTTTAACACTGACAAATGTAAGGTTATGCACATGGGAAGGAATAATGAAAATCACCCGTATATACTAAATGGTAAAACACTGGATAACACTGACATGGAAAAGGACCTAGGAATTTTAATAAGCAAACTAAGCAGTAAAAACCAGTGTTAGGCAGCTTCTGCCAAGGCCAATAAGATAATGGGTTGCATCAAAAGGGGCATAGATGCCCGTGATGAAAACATAGTCCTACCACTTTACAAATCACTAGTCAGACCAGACATGGAGTACTGTATACAGTTCTAGGCTCCTGTGAACAAGGCAGACATAGCAGAGCTGGAGAGGGCTCAGAGGAGGGCAACTAAAGTAATAACTGGAATGGGGCAACTACAGGCAACTACAGTACCCTGAAAGATTATCAATATTAGGGTTATTCACTTTAGAAAAAAGATGACTGAGGGGAGATCTAATTACTATGTATAAATTTATCAGGGGTCAGTACAGAGATCTATCCCATCATTAGTGATGAGCGAGCACCAAAGTGTTCGTGTGTTCGGTCTGAACACATCGCAATATTTGTGCGCTCGGCCGAGCACCCGAGTATAATGGAAGTCAATGGGAGGCAACCAGGCACCCCCTGCTCGGATGAGGGGAGGGTGCCTGGTTCATAGGAAAAGGTCTGAAAGTGATGGAAACACCTCTGAAATCGATCAGGAGCAGCAGGGAACCATGTCTGGATGCATCTTGGACACCTGCTGGGAACCATGTTTTCCGAGTTGTACGCCACTTTTACAGACTGACAAAAAAACGCCCAAATCCCTGCCCACACAACAACAAAAAAAATCCTTTTTAGAGGAAAAATTGTTAGGAAACATTCTTTCCTGTAGATTCAATTGTATATACAGTGTAAGTGCTGCCAAAAATTAGAAGAAAAAAAAGAGATACAGCCTCTATATCACATAAAGGAGGGCCTCATTCACATGGTGCTACAATTGTTCAGGTAGTGGGACTCCTACACTCATACAGGCTATACACTAAGTAAAAGCCCTTTCAAAAATTACAAGGAACAGGCACTCCAATGCACCTTTTATTACACATAAAGGAGGGCATCATACACACACTTTAAAAATTATTAATAACCTGTTGCTGACCCTCAAAAACATTAGGAGCAAGGGTCTGCTGGTTACCCTCAAACATTATGGTTGAGGGCCTGCTGCTCAGCTGACCCTGGAAAACATTGGAGGTGAGGGCCTACAGGTGAGCGAACCCCATAAAACATTGTAGTGAGGGCCTTATGGTAAGCACACCCCATAAAACATTGTAGTGAGGGCCTTATGGTGAGAAAACCCCATAAAACGTTGTAGTGAGGGCCTACAGCTGAGCAGACCGTATGAAACATTGGAGTGAGGGCCTACAGGTGAGCGAACCCCATAAAACATTGTAGTGAGGGCCTTATGGTGAGCACACCCCATAAAACATTGTAGTGAGGGCCTTATGGTGAGCAAACCCCAAAGAACATTGTAGTGAGGGCCTACAGCTGAGCAGACCGTATGAAACATTGGAGGTGAGGGCCTACAGGTGAATGAACCCCATAAAACATTGTAGTGAGGGTCTTATGGTGAGCAAACCACAGAAAACATTGTAGTGAGGGCCTACAGCTAAGTAGACCGTAAGAAACATTGGAGGTTAGGGCCTGAAGGTGAGCGAACCCCATAAAACATTGTAGTGAGGGCCTACAGGTGAGCAAACCCCATAAAACATTGTAGTGAGGGCCTACAGCTGAGCAGACCGTATGAAACATTGGAGGTGAGGAACTACAGGTGAGCAAACCCCAGAAAACATTGTAGTGAGGGCCTACAGCTGAGCAGACCGTAAGAAACATTGGAGGTTAGGGCCTGAAGGTGAGCGAACCCCATAAAACATTGTAGTGAGGGCCTTATGGTGAGCAAACCCCATAAAACATTGTAGTGAGGGCCTACAGCTGAGCAGACCGTATGAAACATTGGAGGTGAGGAACTACAGGTGAGCAAACCCCATTAAACATTGCAGTGAGGGCCTACAGCTGAGCAGACCGTATGAAACATTGGAGGTGAGGAACTACAGGTGAGCGAACCCCATAAAACATTGTAGTGAGGGCCTTATGGTGAGAAAACCCCATAAAACGTTGTAGTTAGGGCCTCCGGCTGAGCAGACCGTATGAAACATTGGAGTGAGGGCCTACAGGTGAGCGAACCCCATAAAACATTGTAGTGAGGGCCTTATGGTGAGCACACCCCATAAAACATTGTAGTGAGGGCCTTATGGTGAGCACACCCCATAAAACATTGTAGTGAGGGCCTTATGCTGAGCAAACCACAGAAAACATTGTAGTGAGGGCCTACAGCTGAGTAGACCATAAGAAACATTGGAGGTTAGGGCCTGAAGGTGAGCGAACCCCATAAAACATTGTAGTGAGGGCCTACAGCTGAGCAGACCGTATGAAACATTGGAGGTGAGGGCCTACAGGTGAGCGTACCAGTGCCACAACCTCTGCCTGAACCATCAGCGTAACGCCCACTTCCCCGTCCCTTAGTGCTGGCCTTCTTCATATTTATGGATTTTTTACTGGTTGTGACGCTGTTTTTTTTACTGTCCACAAAAGACAGTTTTCAGATACAGGGCAGTATATGACACAGAACAGCACAGATTTTGGACAGTATTTTAGCCACAGATTATTGTAATCTGCAGTACAGACACTGTTTTATGATGTTGTTTATATTTATGACTATTTTATTCCCAATATATGGTCCTGAAGCAATCAGACGGTATAGAAATGCAATGCGCTGTGTCAAACGGTTTCTGCCGCAGACAACAAAACTGTGTGCAGATTCAGTGAAATTTGTATATATATTGATTTTCACTTTTTTTCCAATATATGGGATTGAAGCACTAAGACGGTATAGAAATGCAATGTGCTGCGATAAACGGTTTCTGCCGCAAACAACAAAACTGTGTGCAGATTGCGTGAAATTTGTATATATATTGATTTTCAGTTTTTTTCCAATATATGGGATTGAAGCACTAAGACGGTATAGAAATGGAATGCGCTGCGATAAACGGTTTCTACCGCAGACAACAAAAATTGAGTTCAGATTCAGTGAAATTTGTATATATATTGATTTTCACTATATCACAATATATGGCCCTTTAGTGCACAGACAGTATTCTAATGCAGAGCACTGAGATTAATGGGTTAAACAGCAATAAAAAATAAAAAAAAAAGTGCAAATATGCACTTTAAATTGCTGCCAACACACACAATAGTCCTTAAAAGGACTTTTGGGTCTTTGAAACGTCTTTAAAATGAGTAATTTGCGATCAAATTCTCTCTACACTCTGTCCCTTCCTAACCGCAGCTCTCCCTGACTCGCAATGAGCCGAACCCGCGTGACCGGGTGCTATACAGATATATGATGTAAACCCTTATCCAATGTCAAAACAGTTGACTTGGTCCACCTCATTTCAATAACCCTGCAACAGTACCTTGCGAACCAATACCCCCTTCTACCTCATCCTAGCTATTAACGTACTCAACTGTAAACCATATGAAATACTTCATTCATAGTTTCATCTAACACCAAATCATGTGAAATCAAACATAGGGGTAATCATTATGCCATCCAGATCCCACCATAGATTAATTTGTGTACCGTTACCTTTTTTTTTTTGCTTTGCTTGTTTATCTTGGTATTTTTCAGATATTGCATAACCTAAAGTCCCACACTTTGCGTTCACTCCAAGAAGTGTAGCAAAAATATTAGTATATAACCACTCTCTTTAGGGTCTATCAGAGACCATGCTCATTTATCCGCAGGTTAAGTTTTCACATCTCCTGTCCACACTTGAAAAGAACAGCATTTTTAATCCAAACTTTATTAAAAAGGCTTGATGGAGTACGGGAGTTACCTGTGCCACTATATCTGTCTGGGCACTTAGTCCAAAAACCCAGACCCTAATTAAATCCACGTAAAAAGTTTTTTTTTACAGCTAGCTGATGTTACTGGTGTACTGATTTCCGTAAAGTATCTGAATGAGGCATACTGTTTAATATTGGATGTAACGAGCATCCAATATATAAAATTTTTCTTAGACTAAAAAATAAAATGCACAAAACCATATTAATAATTATCTAAAAAATGGTGTAAAAACTATGAAGCTGTCAACAAAGAACGTACAACACACAACAGTAATATAAAACATGAACACTATAAAGTAATTAACCTACAAAAAAAAGCATTAACTTAACTACTAAGTCCATAACCCTAAAGTCTAAAGAACTATTATTAATCCTAACTAAACTAATATATAATGGATTAACATAGTAACATAGTACATAAGGCCGAAAAAAGACATCTGTACATCCAGTTCGGCCTGTTATCCTGCAGGTTGATCCAAAGGAAGGCAAAAAACAAAACTGAGGTAGAAGCCAATTTTCCCCACTTTAGCAAAAAAAAAAAAATTCCTTCCCGACTCCAATCAGAATAACTCCCTGGATCAACAACCCCGCTCTAGTAGCTATAGCCTGTAATATTATTACACTCCAGAAATACATCCAGGCCACTCGTGAACTCTTTTAGTGAACTCACCATCACCACCTCCTCAGGCAGAGAGGGTTCCATAGTCTCACTGCTCTTACCGTAAGGAATCCTTTTCTATGTTTGTGTACAAACCTTCTTTCCTCCAGACGCAGAGGATGTCCCCTCGTAACAGGCACAGTCCTGGGGATAAATAGATGATAGGATAGATCTCTGTACTGACCCCTGATATATTTATACATATTAATTAGATCTCCCCTCAGTCGTCTATTTTCTAAAGTGAATAACCCTAATTTTGATCATCTTTCAGGGTACTGTAGTTGCCCCATTCCAGTTATTACTTTAGTTGCCCTCCTCTGGACCCTCTCCAGCTCTGCTATGTCTGCCTTGTTCACAGGAGCCCAGAACTGTACACAGTACTCCATGTGTGGTCTGACTAGCGATTTGTAAAGTGGTAGGACTATGTTCTTATCACGGGCATCTATGCCCCTTTTGATGCAACCCATTATCTTATTGGCCTTGGCAGCAGCTGCCTGACACTGGATTTTACAGCCTAGTTTGCTGTTTATTAAAATTTCTAGATCCTTTTCCATGTCAGTGTTACAGAGTGTTTTACTATTTAGTATGTACGGGTGACTTGCATTATTCCTTCCCCTGTGCATAACTTTACATTTGTCAATGTAAAACCTCATCTGCCACTTATCTACCCAAGCCTCCAATCTATCCAGATCCCTCTGTAGTAGTATACTGTCCTCTTCATTGTTAATTACTTTACACAGTTTATTGTCATCTGCAAAAATTGATATTTTACTATGCAAGCCTTCTGCAAGATCATTAATAAATATATTGAAGAAAATAGGGCCCAATACTGACCCCTGAGGTACTCCACTAGTGACAGTGACCCAATCTGAGTGTGTACCGTTAATAACCACCCTCTGTTTTCTATCACTCAGCCAGTTACTTACCCACATACAGACGTTTTCTCCCAGTCCGAGCATTCTCATTTTATATACTAACCTTTTATGTGGTACAGTGTCAAATGCTTTGGAGAAGTCCAGATATACAACATCCATTGATTCGCCGCTGTCAAGTCTAGAACTTACCTCCTCATAGAAACTGATTACATTAGTTTGGCATGACCGATCCCTCACGAAGCCATGCTAAGATGGCGTTATTTGCTTATTTCCGTTGAGATGCTCTAAGATAGCATCTCTCAGAAAACATCAAACAGTTTACCCATGACAGATGTTAAACTTACCGGCCTATAGTTTCCAGGCTCTGTTTTTGGACCCTTTTTGAATATTGGCACCACATTTGCCATGCGCTAATCATGCGGGACATTCCCTGTCAGTATAGAGTCCGCAAATATCAGAAATAAGGGTCTGACTATGACATTACTTAATTCTCTTAGGATACGGGGGTGTATGCCATCCGGTCCTGGCGATTTGTCTATTTTAATCTTTTTAAGTCGCTGATGTACTTCTTCCTGGGTCAGACAGGAATTCATCTGCTTTATAAACCAAACAATGATTGTCTTTTAAAGTACATTTTAAATTTTTATTACCTTTACTTTTACAGCAACCAACAACTTGTTAAAAGACATGCAAAAAGTGCAGCGGGAGCAGTGTGAAAGGATGAAAAAGTTGAGGGCGCTGCAAATGAAAAAAATAAGGGAGATGAAGCTCCAATTCTCCCATGAGCTGACCGTAATGGAGGAGGCCAACCAAAAGGCCATTGATGAACTGTTCCAAAAGCTCAAAATAATAAAAAAAATTACCTTAATTTTTTTTTTCATTTGTTTTTTGGGGCTTCGGTTATTTATGTTCTTAATATTTTTCTTTATTTAAAGATTGTTTCATAAAACTTTATTGTTCTATAAAATTTGTTGTGTTTTGTTTTATTGTAACCAATGGGGTTACAGTACAGACAATTAAGTCTGGGCCAAAGTAATAATTCATCATCATTACATACAGCCGCCGTTACATGGAAACAGGGTAATAGACATGGTGCCGCTTATGGTCGCACCACTTATTCACTATGACTATTTTCTTGTGCCGTTGGTCATGTGTGTGCCACAATTCAAACCGAATACTGCGGACTGTGTTGTATTGAAAAAAGAGAAAATAATATAATCGCATAGCGAATTAAACACAGCTGTCTCTAGAGTCAACTTTCCTATTTGATTGCTAGAATTAACGAAGTTGACGAATATGGAGCTAAAACGAAGATGGAGAATACTTCGTTATCTTCGTTTTGAAGAATATGACGAATACATTTGTCATATTCGCTAATTCTACCAAGCCAACCATAGTAAACCAGGTCCAAGTTGAAATCGCAATGCGATTAATTCAAGTTGTACTCATCGCATTTCGATTACAACTTAGCACTGCTATATTCAATATTAGGCTAGAATCAACGAATATGGAAAATAGCAGTGCTGAGTTGTAATCGCAATTTGATTATTATAACTTGAATCAATTGAATTGTGATTTCTACGTAATTCGCAAATCCGACAGTACATTCTAGTATGGAAACGTTCCCATGGTGATGGGGACGCTCCATGAGCACGGAAGTCGGCAGAAGCGGCAACGGTCGCTGACTGGAGCAGCCAGGAATCCTATGGACAGGTAAGAACTACTTTTGGGAAGTGGGAAAGAAAAAAATATAATAAAAAAAAAAAAAAAAAGAATATTCAAAATATCGAATTTATAGCACTATATTCGAAATATTTGCGAATTAGCGAAATGGCGATATTCGCAAAAAAATTCGATATTCGAATATTCGTGCTCAACACTAGTCTGAAGTAATGAAGGTTTGTACACAAACATAGAAAATGATTTTTTACGGTAAGAGCAGTGAGACAATGGAACTCTCTGCCTGAGGAGGTGGTGATGGTGAGTACAATAAAATAATTCAAGAGGGGCTTGGATGAATTTCTGGAGTGTAATAATATTACAGGCTATAGCTACAAGAGAGGGGTTGTTGATCCAGGGAGTTATTCTGATTGCCTAGAGTCGGGAAGGATTTTTTCTCCCCTTAAGTGGGGGAAATTGGCTTGTACCTCACAGCGGTTGCCTTCCTCTGGATCAGCTTGCAGGATAACAGGCCGAACTGGATGGACAAATGTAATTTTTCGGCCTTATATACTATGTTACTATGTAAAAATACATAAATAAATATATATAATTATAGACGTAATAAAAATACATATAGATATATATGGGAACAACAAAAAATGTGATGCCTAACACCTTGATATGGTGACCTTAGAGGTCTTAAATATGTTGTGACGCACAGCTGTAGGGTGATTTGACAATATAAAGTATGCACGGATTTGATTGCTACAACTTGGGGTTGGGATTTCTGTGGGTAATATGTAGGTGGCCCTGAAATGTGGCGGTGGTGAGGACTGGAATGGATGGCACACTGATGAGAGGGGGGGGGGCATGTGGCTACTGAGTTCAGGTGTAGAGTTGGCGATGATGGTGGATAGATTTAGGCCCCTTTCACATGGGCGAGAATTCCGCGCGGGTGCAATGCGTGAGCTGAACGCATTGCACCCGCACTGAATCCGGACCCATTCACTTCAATGGGGCTGTGCAGATGAGCGGTGATTTTTACACATCACTTCTGCGTTGCGTGAAAATCGCATCATGTTCTACAGGTGAAACTCGAAAAATTAGAATATTGTGCAAAGTTTATTTATTTCAGTAATGCAACTTAAAAGGTGAAACTAAAATATGAGATAGACTCATTTCATGCAAAGCGAGATATTTCAAGCCTTTATTTGTTATAATTTGGATGATTATGGCTTACAGCTTATGAAACCCCAAAGTCACAATTTTGAGGTACCCTTTGCTCAGGGGGTATGGATTAATTAGCTGACTAGAGTGTGACACTTTGAGCTTAGAATATTGAACCTTTTCACAAAATTCTAATTTTAAGCTGCATTAATGCAATTCCTTTTAATTTGCAGTACTGAAATAAATGGACTTTTGCATGATATTCTAATTTTTTAAGTTTCACCTGCAAGTGCTGATGCAGTGCAATTTTCACGCATGGTTGCTAGGAGATGATAGGGATAAGCAACCGCGGACCCCATTAAAGTGTATTCACTGTATTATTTTCCCTTATAACATTGTTATAAGGGAAAATAATAGCATTCTTAATACAGAATGCTTAGTAAAATGTGCCTTGAGGGGTTAAAAAAAACAAAAACATAACTCGCCCTCGCCTCATCCACTTGATCGCGCAGCCAGCATAGTCTTCTTTCTTCTTCTTTCAGGACCTGCAAAAGGACCTTTGATGACGTAATCGCACTCACCACGTGATGAGCGTGGTGATGTCAGTGCAGGTCCTTCTGAATGAAGATAGAAGATCCTTCTATCTTCATTCAGCAAGACCTGCGCTGACATCACCACGCTCACCACGTGGTGAGCACGATTACGTCAAAGGTCCTTTTGCAGGTCCTGAAGGAAGAAGAAAGAAGACGATGCCGGCTGCGCGATCAAGTGGATAATGTGAGTTATGTTTCTATTATTTTTTAACACTCAATTGACATTATACTTAGCATTCTGTATTACAGAATGCTATTATTTTCCATTATAACCTTGTTATAATGGAAAATAATAACATCTACAGAACACCAAACCCAAACCCAAACTTCAGTGAAGAAGTCCGGGTTCGGGTCTGGGTACCACATTCAGTGTTTTTTCTCACGCACGTGCAAAACACATTGCACTCGCGTGGAAAAAACTTAACAACGGAACGCAATCGCAGTAAAAACTGACTGAAATAGAGTGCCTACTCACACGATTTTCCCTGAACGCACCTGCATTGCATCCGGCCCTCACCCGCGACGCCCGTGTGAAAGAGGCCTTAGATATTAATTTTAAATGCCTCATTGAGGCCGTATGGGTTTAGACAATTCAATTTATAGATCCAGAACATCTCCCGTTTTCTTAAAGCTTGGATGATATTGTATCCATTTGTTTTAACTTGTTCGATCGGAGTAATAGTGAATCCCAAAAATTAGGCTTGGTGGTGGGTTGTGACATGTTTGGAGATGCTGTGTTGCTAAAACTTTTTTTTAACATTCAATCTGTGTTTATTGAGTATGTTGCGTAGGGTTTGGATGGTGCGTCCCATATAGTGAAGGCCACACGGGCACGTGATTAGTTAAACGATATTCATCTATCTGCAGTCGAGCGGGTCCTTAATCGGAAAAGATTTGTCGTTCGGACCAAGGAAGGATGCAGTGACAGTTATGCAAAGACATCTTAATTGATTGCACCTATAACTCCCTGGAGGTTTGGTGCTAACTGGTATGTCTACTTGTTCAGATTTCCTCTTCAGTTTACTTGGTGCAAGCAGATTTTTAAGTTTTTGGGCCCTTCTAAATATGAGAGAGGGTTCGTTCGGTAGGTTTTTATTCAGAAAGGGATCCTTTTTCAAAATGTACCAGTGTCTAGATAGAATTTTCCGGATGTCATGGTTGCTGTTGTAGGTGGTTAGGAAGTCTTTGTGGTCTTTTTTAGGATTAATGGTTCTTAATAGACATTCTGCCTGGGCTCTGTTATGGGCCGCATCTATAATTTCTGCAGGGTAGCCTAGACTGTATTACTCCGCTTTGTATGATGAAGTCATCGTCCTTGGAACATTTACGCCTTATTCGGCTGAACGGGATGTTCTTTATCCATTACTTGTGATGTTCACTTGAATAGTCCAGCTAACAATCGATTGGGCATGCGCGGGATCTCGGAAGGTCGGGGACAGCAGAAGCCGCCCAGCGAAGTGAATATTGATGAGCTGGGCGGCGCTTCAAAACGACAGTTGGGGGGCGGCTGGCTGAGCAGAAGTGAAGCTGAAACGCCGTTCCTTGGGCAGAAAGAAGACCGATTACATCAGGTTATAAAACATCAGTTTGCAGTGTTCATAAGGTGGAAAGGAGTTAGACTTACATCTTTTTAATACACAATGCAAGACCTGTGCATGCATATATATAGCTAATTATGCTTATTGGGCCTGTCAGTGTCCCTTTAAGATAAACATTTTTTGGTCTGGTGGTAAAAGGTGATCCGTGTCCAAGAATCGTTTTGTGCCATTGATACCAGGTCATGTTAAATGTTCGAGTAAAGAGATGTTACATCCAGGGTTGGTACGTGTCTTTCCACCTGACATTCCGTAGAAGCTGTATTAGGGTGGTGGAGTCTTTAAGGAACGACGGTAGTTGGACTACATATTTTTGCAGGAGGGTGTCAACATAATGGGATAGATTACATGCGGTTCACCCGGCGGTCGTTTCGTGGCGAACTTTGCTTGTTCGTGATTCGCTGAACATGCAAACATATGGCGATATTCGCACGCACCATATTTTTTTGCATAGCGCCAAACTTTGACCCATAAAACATCCCACAGGTAGAACAGGACAGCCAATTGAGATGTTTCAGCACATGGACACAGCCCGTACCCTATAAATAAACCCGATCTGGCAGCCATTTTACATTCTGTTTTTTGCCAGTGTAGGGAGAGGTTGCTGTGTGGAGCAGGGACAGACTGTTAGTGACACCAAACGCTAGCTAATAGGGCCACAAATGTCCTTTTAAGGACTGGTATAGGTGTGCTATCGATAGCTGTGACATACAGAGGGTGTGATATAGTTATAATATACTTTCTAACATAGAAAGTATATCATAGTGCATTTGTATTGTGCAGCAGTTGTGTGCGGTTCTGCAGCAATACTGCAGCCAGATAGAGGGACAAATGCTATTGGAATAACTAATTGCAACTGGTGTGATATACCTGTTTCCCCCCCAAAAAAAACAAACTGATTGAGGGGTGTGATATACCTATAATATACCTTCTAACATAAAAGTATATTATAGTGCATTTGTATTGTGAAGCAGTTGTGTGCGGTTCTGCTGAGATACCGCAGCTAGCTAGAGGGACAACCGCTATTGGAATAAGTAATTGCAACTGGTGTGATATACCTGTTGCCCCCCAAAAACTGGTAGAGAGGTGTGATATACCTATAATATACCTTCTAACATAAAAAGTATATTATAGTGCATTTGTATTGTGCAGCAGTTGTGTGCGGTTCTGTTGAGATACCGCAGCTAAATAGAGGGACAAACGCTATTCGAATAACTAATTGCAACTGGTGTGATATACCTGTTGCCCCCCCAAAAACTGATAGAGAGGCGCGATATACCTATAATATACCTTCTAACATAGAAAGTATATTATAGTGCATTTGTATTGTGCAGCTGTTGTGTGTGGTGCTGCTGAGATACTGCAGCTAGATAGACGGACAAACGCTATTGGAATAAGTAATTGCAACTGGTGTGATATATAGAGATGTCGCGAACATAAAATTTTCCATTCGTGAACGGCGAACGCGAATTTTCGCGAACCGGGCGAACCGCCATAGACTTCAATAGGCAGGCGGATTTTAAAACCCACAGGGACTCTTTCTGGCCACAATAGTGATGGAAAAGTTGTTTCAAGGGGACTAACACCTGGACTGTGGCATGCCGGAGGGGGATCCATGGCAAAACTCCCATGGAAAATTATATAGTTGACGCAGAGTCTGGTTTTAATCCATAATGGGCATAAATCACCTAACATTCCTAAATTGTTTGGAATAACGTGCTTTAAAACATCAGGTATGATGTTGTATCGATCAAGTAGTGTAAGGGTTACGCCCGCTTCACAGTGACAGACCAAACTCCCCATTTAACGCACCGCAAACAACCGCAAACAGTCCATTTGCACAACCGCAAACTCCCCATTTGCACAAGGTTGGATACCAAGCTAGCCATGTCCCGTTCCTTGTCCTCACTGATGTCATTGAAGGTCTCTTCCTCCACCCAGCCACGTACAACACCAAGGGTCCCGAAAGGTGACAACAAGCCCCCTGGGACGCCTGCTGTGGTTGGTCTTCCACCTCCTCAAAGCCACCTTCCTCCTCTTTTTCAGACTCCTCTCTCTGCGTTGCCTCTCTCTGCGTTATTATAAGGTGTGTTAAGTAGTACTATTCCTATCAGTTTAATCCCTGTTACGTCCCCTATCAGGGGACGTGTATATGGCATCGATTTTAGGAACAGGGAGATGGAAAAAGATGCTTGGTCGGTCCTCCTACTTCAAATTTGGGGCACTGCGCGTGCAATCTAATGTGCCACCAGATAGTTGTGGTGTGTTATGTTGTTCTATTCTTATCAGTTTAATCCCTGTTACGTCCCCTATCAGGGGACGTGTATATGGCATCGATTTTAGGAACAGGGAGATGGAAAAAGATGCTTGGTCGGTCCTCCTACTTCAAATTTGGGGCACTGCGCGTGCAATCTAATGTGCCACCAGATAGTTGTGGTGTGTTATGTTGTTCTATTCTTATCAGTTTAATCCCTGTTATGTCCCCTATCAGGGGACGTGCATATGGCATCGATTTTAGGAACGGGGAGATTTTTTTTTTTATGTGCACCACTGTTACACCAGATATGAGTTGCAATGGTGTGACACTGTGCCCTGGCAGGCCCTGAAACGCACACGTGTGAATGAAAATGACTGCTATTATTTCACAGTCCAAAAAGTTTTGTTTTTTTAAATGCAAGCTATTGTGACACCAGATATGAGTGGTGGCACTGGGCAAGTGGGCACAGTATACGCTGTGAGCCTGACACACACGCTGGCAGGCAGGCAGGCAACTGCAATTAGATTACACAGGAAAAAAAAAAGCTGACTGATGTTCTAGCCCTAAAAAGGGCTTTTTGGGGTGCTGTTCTTACAGCAGAGATCAGATGAGTCCTTCAGGACTGTAGTGGACACTGAATACACTAGCCTAGCAGCAGCTACACTGTCCCTCCTCTCACTAACAATGCAGCTTCCACATGAATCTAAAATGGATGCTGTCCAGGAGGTGGGAGGGTCTGGGAGGGAGGGTCTGCTGCTGATTGGCTGGAATGTGTCTGCTAACTGTGAGGTACAGGGTCAAAGTTTACTCAATGATGACGAATAGGGGGCGGACCGAACATTGCATATGATCGCCCGCCGCGGCGAACGCGAACAAGCTATGTTCGCCGGGAACTATTCGGGACATCTCTAGTGATATACCTGCTTGCCCCCCAAAAAAATATATCTGATTGAGGGGTGTGCTATACCTATAATATATCTTCTAACATAGAAAGTATATTATAGTGCATTTGTATTGTGCAGCAGTTGTGTGCGGTTCTGCTGAGATACCACAGCTAGATAGAGGGACAAACGCTATTGGAATAAGTAATTGCAACAGGTGTTATATACCCGTTGCCCCCAAAAAAACTGATAGAGAGGTGTGATATACCTGTTTTCACAAAACACTGGTTGTGGGGTGTGATACACAGGCTTCCACAAAATATAGATTGAGGGGTGTGATACACTGGCTTCCACCAAATATAGATTGAGGCCTGCGATACACCAGGTTCTACCAAATATTAAGGGATTTGATATACCGGCTTCCAGCAAATACTCATTATTGGGTTCTATATACCCGTTTCCACTATATACTGATACAGGGTATTGATATACTGGCTTCCACCAAATATTGATTGAGGCCCCGTAATTTACCAAATGAGTGAAGTATGAAGTGATTCTAAGGCTGGGTTCACACGGGTGTTGCGGGAAAATGTGCGGATGCGTTGCGAGCACACCCGTGATTTTTCGGCGCGAGTGCAAAACATTGTAATTAGTTTTGCACTCGCGTGAGAAAAATCGCGCATGTTTGGTACCCAAACCCGAACTTCTTCACAGAAGTTTGGGCTTGGGATCGGTGTTCTATAGATTGTATTATTTCCCCTTATAACATAGGGAAAATAATAGCATTCTGAATACAGAATGCATAGTAAACTAGCGCTGGAGGGGTTAAAATAAATAAATAATTTAACTCACCTTAGTCCACTTGATCGCGTAGCCCGGCATCTCCTTCTGTCTCCTTTGCTGAACAGGACCTGTGGTGAGCATTTATTACAGGTAAAGGACCTTTGGTGACGTCACTCCGGTCATCACATGATCCATCACATGATCTTTTACCATGGTTATGGATCATGTGATGACCAGAGTGACGTCACCAAAGGTCCTTTACCTGTAATTAATGCTCACCACAGGTCCTGTTCAGCAAAGGAGACAGAAGGAGATGCTGGGCTACGCAATCAAGTGGACTAAGGCGAGTTAAATTATTATTATTATTTTTTTAACCCCTCCAGCGCTAGTTTACTATGCATTCTGTATTCAGAATGCTATTATTTTCCCTTATAAACATGTTATAAGGGAAAATAATAATGATCGGGTCTCCATCCCGATAGTCTCCTAGCAACCGTGCGTGAAAATCGCACCGCATCCGCACTTGCTTGCGGATGCTTGGGATTTTCACGCAACCGCATTCACTTCTATGGGGCCTGCTTTGCGTGAAAAACGCTGAATATAGAGCATGCTGCGATTTTCACGCAACGCACAAGTGATGCGTGAAAATCACCGCTCATCTGAACAGTCCCATTGAAATGAATGGGTCGGGATTCAGTGCGGGTGCAATACGTTCACCTACCGCATTGCACCCGAGCGGAAATCTCGCCCGTGTGAACGCAGCCGAAGAGCGACGCCTGTTATCTGCATGTCATTTTGACTCAGTATTTTTTCACTACCACAGCAGACTCCCTATGCGTGTTATTGTAAGACACAGTGTTCTACACCACTATACAGGCTCTCTGCAGCCAGCTGTTTTGAACCCTTTCACTAACGGAGGTTTTTTTCGTTTTTGCGTTTTCATTTTTCTTCCCTATTTTTCTTGAGCCATAACTTTTTTATATTTCTGTTCACATAGCTGTATGAGGGCTTATTTTTGGCGGGACAAGTTGTACTTTCTAATGCCCCCATTAATTATGGCATCAAATGTAGTGAGAAGCGTCAAAAAAATTCCAAATGGGGTGGAATTGGGAAAAAAATTCAATTCCACCGTTTTATGGGTTTTGTTCCCACATCGTTTCGTTTACGGAAAAAGTGATCCATGCCCTTCATTATCTGGGTCAGTATGATTACATTGATACCCCATATATATAGGTTTTTTATGTCTAGTGTAAAAATAAATTTTTACCTTGATGAAAATATTAATTTTTTACATCACCATATTCTGACCCCATAACGTTTTTATACTTATGTCTACTGAACTGTTTAGTGGGCTCATTTTTTTGAGGGACAATCCGTAGTTTTTATTGGTACCATTTTGGAGTATGCGTGACTATCACATTTTCTAACTTTTTTTTGGGGTAAGTGAAGAAATGAAAAAATTGCAAATCGGCCATTTTGATCCTTTTTTCTATTATGCCATTTGTCGTATTGGAAAAAAAATCTGATTTTAATAGTACGGGCGTTTCGGTCGCGGTGATACCCATGATGTTTATATTTATTGTTATTTAGGTATTTATTTTTTTAATTATACGGAAATGGGGGTGATTTAAACTTTTAGATTTTTTTTTTTTATATATATTAGTTAACTTTTTTGGTGATGATTTTGAAGCTCATATATAAGCTTATAAATTATGTTTTTTAATTTTTATTATATACTATCAAGGATTTTTAAAATGGGGTTTGGATTAGAAATTGCTCATTTCTTTGCAGCATGAATACTTATCAGCCTCGTCAGCGAGGCTCATAGTGTTCAACGTAACTGCCAATGTCTCCATTGGCAGAACGGGACATCTAAAGCTTTTAATTGCCGGTCACGGTAATTAGCCGCAGGTCTCTGCTGTTTGAAACAGCAGAGACTTGCTGGCCATGTCGCCCGCTGCACGTGCGAGCGGGCGCCATGTTCGCACATCGCTCCAGCGCCGTACATGTAATAAATTTGGATTGAATCGATTCTTTTTCGGAAAATTCGGCGAACCGACAATTAAATTTTTGAGAAATTCGCTCATCTCTATCCACCTCCATGAACAAAACAGTAACAATGCAGTTACATGACAAGAATCTGCATAACTAATCATATGCTAAATAGTTGCAAGTCCAATTTATGTATGAGATAGCCAATATGATTGTCTATAAAATGATAGTAGCCTCAAGTTTGAAGTGGATGGTGAGATATGGAGCCTGAAAGTCAAAAGTTCTAAACATTGTTACCTTTTTGCTCGTCAGTGTATAAATATAAATAAAGGAAAATAAAGATAAAATGTAATATTGATATTGCTGCAGCTAAAAATGCCTGAACTATTGAAGTATAGAAGTATTTTTCGCTTTATAAGACACACCTGATGATAAGACACACCTAGGTTTTAGAGGAGGAAAATAAGAAAAAACATATTTTGACCCAAATAAAATAACAGAATAATATTTCACACTGTTAGGCCTCATGATCTATACGAGTGTATTACTGTACAGCAGCGGCTGCATGAAGCGCACAGCGTCATAGCAACCAATGACGCCGTGCGCTACTTCTGTCAGAAGGAATCCCGGCCGGAATACCACTGACCGCTCTCGGCCGTGGAACACGGCCGTGTGCATGAGGCCTTATGGGGGATCTGCTGCTGACACACTGTTATGGGGAATGTGCTGCTGACACACTGTTATGGGCAGTGGCGGATTACAATAGGGACATTCGGTTCAGCAGCCCCGGGCCCTGCACCGCTGGGGAACCCAATGCCGACCCGAACGCCCACATACTGCGGCGAGGCACCGGCGCGCATAGTTCCCTCTCCCGCCGCCGATCACCGCCATAGGCTTCAGGCCTAGTAAACCTGAGGCCTATGCGGTAGTGAAATCCCAGTGCAGGCGTGCGTGATGACGTCATCGGGCGCGCCTGTACCGTGACGCAGCACAGTGAAGTGTGCACACCTGCCATCGTGTGCCTGGACATAGCTGAGTATTTAGCTTTTAGTTTATTTTATGTGCCAACTTTGTGGGACATGGGGGGACACACACAGGAGGACATGTGAAGAGACAGTACATCGGGGGGAAATTGCAGTATGGCAGCAAATTATTATGTGGGGGGAAATATTATGGTGGGATTACTGTGTCGGGGCAAATTATTATGGGAGGAATTACTATGTGGGTCAAATTATTATGGGAGGGATTACTATGTGGAGGCAAATTATTATGGGAGGGATTACTATGTGGGGGCAAATTACTATATGGGGCAATGTGGGGGAAATTACTGTGTGGGAACAGTGTGGGGGAAATTACTGTGGGGACAGTGTGGGGTAAATTACTGTGTGGGGACAGTGGGGGGTAAACTACTGTGTGGGGGCAGTGGGGGTAAACTACTGTGTGGGGGCAGTGGGGGGTAAACTACTGTGTGGGGGCAGTGGGGGGTAAACTACTGTGTGGGGGGTAAACTACTGTGTGGGGGGTAAACTACTGTGTGGGGTAAACTACTGTGTTGGGGGCAGTGTAAGGGAAACTACTGTGTGTAAACTACTGTATGGGGGCAGTGTGGGGTAAACTAATGTGTGGGGGCAGTGTGGGGGAAACTACTGTGTGTAAACTACTGTGTGAGGGCAGAGTGGTGGAAATTACTGTGTGGGGGCAGTGTGGGGGAAACTACTGTGTGGGGACAGTTTGGTGGAAATTACTGTATGAGGGCAAACTACTATATGGGGGCAGTGTAGTGGAAATTACTGTAGGGGGTAAATTACTATGTGGGGGAAATTACTGTGTGGGGGCAAATTACTATGAAGGGATTACTATGGGGGGCAGTGTGGGGGGAAATTACTATATGGGGGCAGCGTTGGGGGCCTTGCTGTTGGGGAGGCACTGTAGGGGCAATTCTATTATTTCTGGGGACACTATACAGGGATTATTACCTGGAGCACAATATAGGGTGTTATTATTACTGGGGGCACTCAAGGGGACATTACTGCTGTGGACACTATAGGGACATTGGGGTCATTTATCAAACTAGTATAAAGTAGAACTGGATTTCCAAAAGAGCTGTCAAAAATGAATGGAAAAATTTAGAAATCTAACGTGTCTGTGTTACAAACTCTGTAGAGACGAGATGCGGCTGAAAGAATTTGTCATGGTGGTCTAGGTCAAATGGAGGAGAAGAGAAAAGAGAAGGTCTACATGACAGGAGATGTCCCTGGATGTAAGAGGTATGTGGTGCTGTATTCTCCTCAAAGTCTTTTTTATTATAATTATATGTACCGTACATTGTGTCCTTATTTGTAGACCCTGGTGGATGCTGTATGTGCTTGGTCTTATTTTGTACCAGCAAACGTGTTATTGTATACAATTTTTAAACAATGTCTGTATGACTTTGTAGTCTAATAAAATTGTTATATTGCTTTTACATTCAGTGGATGTGCACATTATTGCGGTTTTCTTGTGCCATGTGGCTTTTTTGGGCATTTGTATATTGAATGGAACCGTTACTACACTCCCCTTCATTTGTAGTGTGCCCCCCTATCCATTGTTATTATACCTTTGGTTTTGTAGTGGTATGGTTCCCTATATTTCTGGGGTGCGGCACCATGTGTCATTTGTTTTTTTTTGTTTTTTTGTGTGTGTGTGTGCAGCTATGGCTTTTGATTTGGAGGCTAGAGAAGCGGCTAAGTTAAAGTTAAATCAGTATTTCATGAGATGGATGCTGACATGGTTGTGAGAGATTTTCAACAACTAACTTCTGATCTGATTGAGGCCCATAGATTATTCACTAGAGTTTGGTGGAATATCAAGAGTCTGGAGGAATATGAAAAATGTTCTATCGCCCCTCGGGGTTTAAGGGTATCTTCGGTCACTTGGTTATAGTAGGCGGAGACTTTGGGGACTTGGTTATAGTAGGAGGAGACTGCCCTTGTTCTCCTGGGCGTCTCCTTCTCCTAGGCTGTAGCGCTGGCCAATCGCAGCGCAGAGCTCACAGCCTGGGAGAAAAAAACCTCCCAGGCTGTGAGCTCTGCGCTGCGATTGACCAGCGCTACAGCCTGGGAGAAGAAGACGCCCAGAAGAACAAGGGCAGTCTCCTCCTACTATAACCAAGTCCCCGAAGTCTCCGCCTACTATAACCAAGTGACCGAAGATACCGGAGGGCATAGCAGGAGAACGGAGCGGCGCCCAGGGATAATAGTAAGTGCAGTGAGATTCCTGGGCGCCGCTGTATATATCATGATACTTAGTTCACAATGTTTTGCCAGATGAAGAACTGGGAACTGGGTTTATTACGATGTTCCAAGATTTTAATGGGCATGTTAATTGACCATGACAAAACGTTACTTGGGGATATTAAAGTCAGGATTAAGACATTGGAAGATAAATTTAACAAATTTGACACGGAGAAGGTGGCGGTCTTTAACACCAGATTAGAAAGTATACTGGAGATGTATGATAAAGAAATAATGACTGTTAAAAAGTCTAAGTTCCAGAGGGACAAACTGGATTTTGAACGCAAGCGGGCATTTAAATGGAAACATACTGGTAGTACACAAGATTTGGGACAGGGACGGTCAAATCATGGTACCCCTGGAAATCGAAATGATAAAGTGGCATCAAGTAATCTGACTATTTGGGGCGGAGCCTGGCCGTGGACTGGAATGGCTGTGTGAGACAGAGCTCTCCCGCCACACACACTCATACAGCCTGGAATACCTCACTAATCGTCTGAAAAATGGGCAAAGTTGGCCGATATCAACAGGGAGAAGGTAGAGGTCCTGGGAGACCTACAGCAAACCAAGCGGGTGTCGCAGAATTCTTTAAAAAACGCCCCAAGCAGCCTCACACATCTCCCTCCAAGATGGCGCTGGATCTTGGCCCCCAGCCAGAGCGGGAGGAGGAGAGACGCTCGAGCAGTGATGAAGACCTAAGCCAAGACAAGACACTCACGGCAGCTGTGCTGAAGAAAACCCTGCTACAGGCGCTTAAGCTGGTAAGTGATGATCTTGCCGACATCAAGGCGGACCTTCAGGCCATCGGCTCCCAAACTGAGGCCTTGGAAAATATGTGCCTTAGCCTCACCTCGCATGCAGAGACCCTCACGTCCAGATCTACACAGTTAGAATTGCATGTTAACACTGCTCTCACCCTGATCAAAGACCAGGAAAACAGGAGCCGTAGGAGAAACATTCGATTCAAGGGGATACCAGAGACCTGGGCTGGTGATGCTCTCCCCAAAGTTGCTCAGGAAATATTTGCAAATCTGCTGGGTCCAGACCGTGCAGACAAAATTGTCATAGAGCGCATACATAGGTCTCTCCGCACCAAACCCAAACCCAATGAGGCGCCCAGAGATGTTATTTGCGGCTTATTGTCATATGTGGACACAGCCTTAATATTACAAATGGCGAGAGAACAAGCTCCTATACATTATGGTGAAGCTGAAGTCGCCCTATATCAAGATATAGCACCATCAACGTTGCGGAAGCGCAGGATGCTAAAACCTCTGTTAGACCAATTGAGGGACCTGCAATACTCATGGTTGTTCCCTTTTGGGATTTCTGTTTTAAAAGGCAACAGGCGCATTATAATATAGACCCCTTCAGACCTTGAAGAAGTGTGGCCGAAACTAGAGATTGACCCGATAGACATACCCTCTTGGTCACCTGCGATGGATGTGGCTGCTTTGCCTCCCTTGCCCAGCTGGGAGGAGTGGATTACCATGACCCATCCGAAAACTCAGAGATCCAGATCATCTAGAGGAGGTTCGTCTACTCCACATCGCTGACAGTGATCCATGTACTCCGACTTTCATACCGGAGATGGACAATCTCATTTCACGCCGACACCTGATTGGTGAGGAGAATTAGACCCCTGCCAGCGAACAGCGTTTGGACTTCTTTGCGAGGACACAGATACTTCCCTCACTCCGCGCCTGGGACATGTACGGTATTATGGTCAACATGCCTCTCCATAACTTACCCAATCTTTCCCCTTCATGCCTTCTTGTCTCCCCGTTCCCCTGCTGGGCATTAAATTGCTAATGTCTTCGCCTGACATGCCTTCAATCTAAGAACTGCTGATCTCCGGAACTCGCATGTGATGGACTA
This sequence comes from Bufo bufo, assembly GCF_905171765.1. Classification (NCBI taxonomy): domain Eukaryota; kingdom Metazoa; phylum Chordata; class Amphibia; order Anura; family Bufonidae; genus Bufo; species Bufo bufo. The sequence goes on from NC_053391.1 coordinate 215,211,926, forward strand.
ATCTAAACAGTTCTCAGCTAAATAGCATGGGGTAGCTTTATACATTGATTGCATAACCTGTAATTTAACGGGATACCCACGAATGTTTTTGAATCGATCTTCATTACCCTCCCTTCACCCATTTGACCCCAAACTGGGACCTGGGTCTGACTGACAATGGGAGATCTGGGAATAGTGTCCTTCAATGTGAGAGGATTGAATACCCCTAACAAACGGTATCATGTTCTTGATATTGCAAAGAAACTGAAGGCTTCTATAGTCTTCCTACAGGAGACACACTTTAAGCAAACCAAAATTCCTAAATTACCTACTAAACTTTTTAGCAGTTGGTACCACTCGTGTCACCCTACATCAGCCTCCAAAGGGGTATCCATTGCCATACACAGGTCCATCTCGCTGAAGGTCACAAAACAATACTCGGACTCTGAAGGTCGGTTGCTATTCCTAAGGGCTCAGATATACACATGAAAATAACCTTAGCAAACATATATGCACCCAATCAGGACCAAGTACCCTGGCTCCTGAAGATGTTAGACGCGCAACAGCTTTTCGCGGAGGGCCCGATTATACTAGGGGGAGATCTGAATATATCTCTTAACCCCTTTTTGGACTCCTCTACAGCTAAGTCCTCTATTTCTAACTTGGCTCTAGCCAAACTACACTCTAAACTGTCAGAGTTTTCTCTTATAGATGCATGGCACACCTGGAACCCCTCCGCCTGTGACTACTCCTTCTCTCATGTGCACAGTTCACATCAGAGACTCGATTACCTACTGGTCCACAAGTCCCTACTAGCAAGCGTTACAACCACAGGTATTTCTGTCATCTCTATTTCGGATCATACACCGGTACACTTGTCCCTCAACCTCTCGGGACTCCCGCGCAAAACATGTAGATGGAGACTTAATGAATGTATACTAGAGAATACTACAGCTTTTGAAGACATCAAATGCCAGTTAGCTCACTACTTTATTCATAATGTAGATTCGGGACCCACCACACCTGTAGTTTGGGAGGCCCACAAGGCCTTTATTAGAGGTATTTTTATTTCTTGGGGATCCAAACTTAAAAGAGATAGACAAAATGTTGATGCCTTACTGGAACAGATAGCTGAACTAGAAAAGGAACATAAGCGTACCAGATTACTAAGCACACATTCTGAACTTAAGGTCTTCAGAGAAAAACTAATTTCCGCCCTCCAGAATAAATCAGCTAAGGCATACCTCCATCATAGATATAAGCTATATGCTCATGGAAACAAAGGAGTGAAACTTATGTCCTCCTTTCTAAAAAAGGAGCGAGCGAAACAGCATATCCACGAGATCACTGATCACTCGGGAACAAAGACCTCATCTCCCCTGGATATAGCTGAGGCATTCCGACAATATTACTCAGCCCTGTATAACATTGAGATGGAACCCCCTGCATGCACCGTAACTTCCAAACAAGCGATTATAGATGGCTTTCTGAGGGACTTGAATATGCCAAGCTTAGATCAGGCTATGGTCAATTCTCTCTTAGTCCCAGTGACTGAAGAGGAGATACAGTCGATCATTTCCTCTTTTCCCCCGGGTAAGAGCCCTGGCCCAGATGGCCTGCCTTTACTCTATTATAAAAAGTTTAGCGAAATCTTGACACCTCAACTCACCAAACTATGTGCCTCCTTATTGAAAGGGGAATCTTTGCCCAGTCACAAGAGGCACATATTACGCCTATCGCTAAGGAGGGCAAAAACCCTATGGAATGCGGAAGCTACAGACCTATTTCGCTTCTTAAAGGGTTTCTATCACTTCGTATGCCATAATTAGCTCTCAGACACTAGCGATCCGCTAGTGTCTGCTCTGGCCAACCATCCTAATATAAGAGCTTTTTGGGCAGCCGTTTTGCTAAAAAAATAACTTTTATAAATATGCTAATGAGCCTCTAGGTGCTATGTGGGCGTCATTAGCACCTAGAGGCTCCGTCTACCTTCATACACAGCCACCGCCCAGCGCGTCCCTCCAGCCCGCCCATCTCCTGATGAATGCGATCCTCCGTGTGACGCAACGGACGAATTCTCGCGCATGCGCCGTGCGCGGCTGTATTCGGCGCATGCGCAGAGAATGTCTGACCGCTTCCCTGCTCAGACATCTCCACTGCGCCTGTTCCTTGGAGCACTATGACGTCATCGGCGCAGGCGCAGTGGAGATGTCTGAGCAGGGAAGCGGTCAGACATTCTCTGCGCATGCGCCGAATACAGCCGCGCACGGCGCATGCGCGAGAATTCGTCCGTTGCGTCACACGGAGGATCGCATTCATCAGGAGATGGGCGGGCTGGAGGGACGCGCTGGGCGGTGGCTGTGTATGAAGGTAGACGGAGCCTCTAGGTGCTAATGACGCCCACATAGCACCTAGAGGCTCATTAGCATATTTATAAAAGTTATTTTTTTAGCAAAACGGCTGCCCAAAAAGCTCTTATATTAGGATGGTTGGCCAGAGCAGACACTAGCGGATCGCTAGTGTCTGAGAGCTAATTATGGCATACGAAGTGATAGAAACCCTTTAACTTAGATATTAAAATATGGGCTAAGCTTCTGTCCACCCGGATTAAGGTACTACTTCCGCATCTCATAGGGGAGGAACAATCCGGATTTGTCCCGGGAAGAGAGGGAAGGACTAATACTGCTAAACTTTTGACAGCTATACACCACGTTCACTCCTCACACACCTCAATGCTCCTTTTTGGTGTAGACGCCGAGAAGGCATTTGATAGAGTGAGTTGGGAATTTCTGGAATCTACCCTACTCAAATTTGGCTTCCCAATCCCGTTTTTGAAAGCGATATTTACACTATATTCCCAACCGTCAGCTTCTATAATAGTCAATGACCACCTATCTTCTCCTTTCCTGATCACGAATGGTACGCGCCAGGGCTGTCCACTGTCCCCTTCGCTGTTCATTCTGGCAATGGAAGCCCTGTTACAATGCGTCAGACAACACCCTCTCATCAGTGGACTTCCCACACTCAAAGGAGAACTAAAGATGTTAGCGTTTGCTGATGATCTCCTCTTCCTACTAACTGATCCCATGATAGGGCTGCCCACGCTAGTAGAGATCTTTGATAGGTTCAGTGAGGCCTCAAGCTTCAAAGTTACGTTTCAAAATCGGAGATTTTAAATATCTCACTTAATAAGCGACTCACCCAACTACTCAAAACTGTATCTCCTTTCGCCTGGGCCACATCCATGATTAAATACCTAGGTGAGCATATTCCGCCTAATCTATCCAAAATATAGGACACCAACTTTAGGCCTCTTTTAAAAGATGTTCAGTCCATCTTGACAGAGTATGATATACCTTTAATTTCGTGGATTGGAAGGAAAAATGTTATACAAATGTATGTAATTCCCAAGAAAACATATAAACTACAGATGCTTCCGACCGCACTGCCCCAATCCTTTTTTAAGTCTATGAGGTCCCTCTTCTCGAGATATTTATGGAAACTAAAAAGACCACATCTGGCTCATTCATTATTAACTAAAGCCAAAAACAAGGGTGGATTAGGCTTACCTGATGTTCAGACCCTATATAAGGCGATACAACTAAGGCAATGGTTGAATTTAACCACTGTACCTAACTGCAGTTCCAGGAGGGCCGGGGTGACAGATATCCTAGAAGAGGACTCGCTCAAAAACTTGTGGATTCCCCCTAAACCCAATAGTCAGATTGCTAAATATGATGCTGGATTACTGATTAGAGGAGCCTCACACACTTGGGGGACCCTTGCCCCGCATCTTGCTCCAACGCCATCTCCGCTGCTTCCTGCGAGTTTAATACCTGTGGTTGTAGGGAAGGATTCACCATCCTTTAAACCAATGTGGGACCATCTTGATCATCTTTCAGTCAAGGAGTTTCTTGTGGGCGGAGGGGTTCCAGACCTAACGAGTTTGAGGAAATATATGCCGAGGTTTACACTTACATTTTTACACATAGCTCATTTGAATAGCTGCTGCAGAGATTTTCTAAGTAGATTCTACCCGTTTAGGGAATTGACGACTTTCGAGTCCTCTATAATAACCCCTGAAGTTCGTGGAAAGAAACGATCGAAATTGTTGTATATTTGTAGAGATACCCTTGATACTGGCACACCTGGGTTTATTGCCTCTTGGGAAAAAGAACTGAACATCACCCTGACAAATGCTGAAAAAACACACATACTCCAAAACTCCCATGGTTACTCCAGGTGTGTTCGGCTCCAAGAATCCCACTACAAAATTGTCTCTAGGTGGTATAGGACACCTGAGTTTCTTTACACTCATGACCTTACTTCCACAAACTTATGTTGGAGATGCAAAACACAGATTGGGTCGCTCACCCACCTTTGGTGGTCTTGCCCTCTAATTAGACCATACTGGGAGGAGGTGGAACAAGTGATAAATGATTTAAGGGGGTAAACAACTTGTTTTAACCCCTTCTATAGTCCTTCTAGATTGTGTAACAGAAGACTATAAACCTTCCTCAAACTTGACAACACACCTCCTAACGGCGGCCATATCCCTTGTCCCTTTGAGATGGCTGGATACCTCACCCCCTATGGTGGAGCAGTGGTTGGAAAAAATAGGCCAAATCTGCAGATTTGAGGAAATGTGTAGCAGATCGTGTAGATCCCATCACAAATTCCTCTTGACTTGGGCGCCCTGGCTGTCTTCCTCCTATTGCCCACAGGACAAGTAACATCTTCGGTATTTTGACCAACTGGGATCTAAAAAAGGTCCACAGTCGAGATGTCACCCCCCCTCTCCTTCTCTTGGTCCTTTTTCTTCCTATACCTCTATTCTTTCTCTTTTACTCTGATTTCGCTTTTTTATGCTTACTTTTAAATTTGTATTATGTGTGAACCGCATATAGTCGGCTCTTCAGTTGCTGCATTCTTTGTTACTGATAATGGCTGACATTGTTAATATGGAGCTGTAACATTCCTACTTATTATTGATGCACCTAACTCATTTGTGTTGGCTTTGTGATTATTTTGCCAATAAAAACATAGTTGACAAAAAAGTAATCTGACTAATTGGACTACAAATAACACTAGTGATTATTTTTTATCTGGAACAAGCGACGACGGCAGGTCAGACGAGGATTATGCAAACCCAAAAAAGAGAGCCCCGGGCCATCGGAGAGGGAACAATTTTTACCCTCCCTTCAACAAGGGAAGTTTTCAATAACATTAGATAAACAAGATGGGGACAAGACAATTAAGGGTGATTCCTTGAAGATTATCAATCTTTCTTCATATTCACTTTCACAGGTCGAGAAGTCAGTATTAGAAAAAGGCTCATCATATTCACCAATGAATGCCTTGGATAAATTTGAGTTTATTAAGGATGTGTACTTGTTTTGCAGACAACTTTGTTTTAAATAATTTTTTGAACAACCCTCCAGTATACATCAGTTTCCTGATTATGAGAGAGGAGTATTTGTGGATCTGATGGACCTTCTTAAAGAAAACGATTCTGGGACAGGTAGACGACAAATCCTCAACTTTTACTCTTACTCTCAGGCTTTTTCCAAATATTCATTTATTCTTTCAGGCTATGTTATGGGAAAACAGGAGATTACAAACAAATCCTGTAAGAAAAAAAAAAACGGACAAACCCGGAACTCATAAAATTACAATGGAATCCCTCATTTATCATCAAGGAGGCTGACAAAGGAGGTAATGTGGTTTTATGGGACATTCATCTTTATGTGATGGAAGCTAAAAGACAATTTTTATACTCCCTTGCCTACAGATACAACATCAGTTTTTAAGACCAAGCTAGATAGGTTTCTTCAGTCTAGATTACAAATAAACATCATTACAAAAAAAGAAATTACCTTTTTGGAAGTGAAAAATCCGGTAGTACCCACTTTTTATATGCTCCATAAAAGGTACATAAAAATCTTACTAACCCTCCTGGATGCGCTATTGTGGCTGGCATAGTTGGTTTATGCGAGCAAGCCTGTATTTATTTGGATTTCTTTTTACAACCAATCGTTTTAGGTCTTGACTCCTACCTGAGAGACTATGTATTTGATTGAGAATCTCCAAAATACCTAACCTCCTTCTAATTAGAGATGAGCGAATCCAATCCGAATTTCAGGATAAATTTGATTTTCCTGGAAGCCGAATTTCCTCGTGCTTTGTGACAGTGAATCGATTTTATGTGAAATAGTATAAAAACAAAAAAATTCTAACTTACCTCCTCCATTTGCTCACGACGGGCCGCCAGCCTCCATCTTGCTTGAAGATCTCGTCCAAAATCCCGTGCGGCACGAGATTACATCATCTCGCCGGCCAGCGTGATGAAGTCATACGTCACCACACCAGCTGTCGTGATGACGTAATGTCGTGCCGCACAAGATTTCGTCCGAGATCTTCAAGCAAGATGGTTTACACTCAGATGCCGGATCATGTATGAATGCAGCATCTGAGGGGTACAATGATGAGGGGTGCGCTATCAAAGCTCCCCGTTATTGAACCCTCTACTTACAAAAAAAGCACTTTGTGACGAAGTAATTCGTCACAAAGCGAATTTTATTGTGAAATTCAGCAAATCAGCCGAATTGATCTTTTAAGAAATTCGCTCATCTCTACTTCTAATACTCTGATCCTCACTTGTGATGTTGAATCACTCTATCCTAACATATAGCATATGTTGATGGAGTTGCTGCAGTTCAATATTTTCTTACAAAATCCACACATGGGGACCCTTCACATCATACTTTCCTGGTGAGTCTTTTGGAGTTTGTTTTATATCACAATTATTTTTTGTTTTACCGGACTTATTACAGATGAGTTTTGGAGACGAGATGGGTGCACAATGTGCGCCCTCCTATGCGAACCTATTTTTAGATTGGTGGGAGGAGACCCACGTATACCCATCACCCTGTTTTAAAAAGCATGTTGTGGGATGGCATTGTTATATTGATGATGTTTTAATTTTTGGGCAGGGCACACGTGAAGAGTGCGTTGATTTTGTGACAACTCTCAACAACAATTCTTTTAACATCACATTGACCCATAGGATTTCAGAGACATCTATTGATTTTCTCGACCTATGGATCCATTTGGATGGCACGGATGTTCAGACATCCTTGTTCCGTAAAGAAACAGCTACCAATAGTCTTTTGCACTATAATAGTTTCCATCCTTACCATCTACGTAAAGGAATACCCAAGGGACATTATTTGAAAGTTCGCTGTAATTGTAAAACTGTTCAAGATTTTCATGAAGCTTCAAGAGATTTGACCTCACGTTTTTGATCCAGGGGATATCATAAGAAAGTGGTGTCTCAGGCGTTTGAAAATGCTCATAAAGCGAATCGTTTGGAACTTTTCAAACCCAAACAGAAAGGTTCAACTTATCACCAGATTCAATAACCAGTGGAATGATTTATATAAATTATTGAATACATGCTGGTATTGTTTACTTTCTGATTCCAAACTTCAAAACTATGTTGATTCACAACCCAAGATCATAGCACGGAGAGCCCCTAACTTACGTGACAACTTGGTGCGCAGTCATTTTCATAGACATACCCAGATATTAAAGTCAGGCACCAAACTACAGGGCACTTATCCCTGTGGCAACTGTAACATATGTCAATTCAAGTTTGCTTCTGACTGCTTTGCTAACCCAAGGGACTCCAGAAAGATTTGTCTAAAACATTATATCAATTGTGGCACCCAAAATGTCATCCATGCTCTTAATTATAAATGTTGGAAATTATATGTCTGTCAAACATATTATATGTCTGGCCAAGAATTGCGCAAACGTATTCAGCAGCACTTGTCAAATAATGCTTTGCCACGTCGCAATAGGACCAATGGAGAAAAACCATGGACCTCTGTAGCTGCACATTTTTTGGATAATCATCAAAGCAACATCACTGGTTTACAAGTTGTTGGACTGGGATGGATACATAACAACTTGAGAGGGAATCCCACCACCCCACAGCTCCTTTGTCTTGAATCCAGATGGATCTTTGACCTTGATTCCTTGGCACCAAATGGGATGAATGAAGAAAGTTATCACACTATCACAAAGGGGATGCATGTTTATTCACTTTTACATTTTTTTTTTTTTTTTTGGGGGGGGGGGGAGATTTTTAATATCACAATTATTTGTCACTTGTTCACATGATTTTTCAATGCACAATATATCATTTATAAAAAAAAAATTAGACCTGGCATGAACGGTGAAAAGATTGTGGCACAAAGGACCTTTGCACCAGAAATACGCCTAATTTAGGTGTATTTCTGTTTAATAAATGACCACCAGTATGCCCTTTAACTATAAGCAGGTAATCCAGTAATGACAATAATAAGATCATTAGTAGGGATGAGCAAATCGACTTCGGATAAAACATCCGAAGTCGATTCGCATGAAACTTTGTTCCAATACTGTACGGAACTCCTGGTATATTGTAACCTAACCCTAGTTCTGGAAATGGTTTTTTACAGTACAAATGAATTTATAAAGTTATTATCTGAAGTCTTGCAAGACTTCGCGAAGCAATAACTTCAGCTCATTGAAGCCAATACATTCTAATACAGGAGCGCCGTACAGTATTGGAACAAAGTTTTATATGAATCAACTTTGGATGTTTCATCCGAAGTCGATTCGCTCATCCCTAGTCATTAGGTAACGCCTACACATGTAGTGAGGCAAAAGAAAACTGAAGAGTTGAATAAATCTGATTTTGTAGGTGGAAACCTTTCTAAATAGCTTTTATTTTATTCCCACAATATCTGGCAGTGATCTGGGATTACAGAGAACTCCATCAGGCGACTGTAAGCATTGCTTCTTAATATGATTAGATGGAAGGTGCTTAGAATTACTGCAGGAAAAAAAACATTCTTAAAAACGATCTGTAATCTGTAATCCATGATTACCCTTAATACCTCAGATATCCAGTGCAATGCTGTGTTCCACAGTTTCCTACATGAAGCACAGTTAAATCCATTAATAAATTTAAAACAGCAAGAAGTAAATCATCATTTAGTGGCATAATTAAAGAGAATCTGTCATCACGTTCAAGATCTTGGACTATCATTTGCAGTAATACATGAGCATACTACAGGTAAGGAGTACAAACTGCTATTTTTTTTTTCTACTGTCCCCTCCCCCCTTCCCCGTTCCCTTGCTGTCAATGCTTATAGCTGTAACATAATGGAGAGGATTCCTGTGCATGTGCACAGCAGTCCGATCATGTATTTTCAGCACATCTTTGAGCACTAACAGTGGGTGGACGGGGGTAGTATGAAAATAAAAAATAGCAATCTGGACTCCTTATTTGCAGTACTACTTGTGTGCACACATGGACAAAATTGATAGTACCCTTTCGTTAAATAAAGAAAAACCCACAATGATCACTGAAATAACTTGAAACTGACAAAAGTAATAAATAAAAATTTACTGAAGATAAGCTAATGAAAATCAGAAATTGCTTTTGAATTCTGGTTCAACAGAATCATAAAAAAAAAATTTAAACTATTGAAACTGGCCTGGACAAAAATGATGGCACCCCTAGAAAAGATTAAAAATAATTTGACCATAGGGATATGTAAAACTAAGGTGTCTTGTAATTATTATCATAGGTGTCTTCAAACTTGTAATCAGTGTATGTAAAGGGTGAAAAGTAGTCACTGTGCTGTTTAGTGTCATGGTGTATACCACACTGAACATGAGCCAAAGAAAAATAGGACAAATAGGCAAACATGTTAAAGGTAAAAGCTATAAGACTATCACCAAACAGTGTGATGTTCTGGTTACTAGAGTTGCACATATTATTAAGAAGTTTAAGTTCTGCAGGACTGTAGCCAACCTCACTGGACATGGCCGCGAGAGAAAAATTGATGACAAATTGAAGAGATGGATAACCAAAGAGTCTAGAACAACTTCCAAAGAGGTTAAAGGTGAACTCCAAGGACAAGGGACATCAGTGTCAGATTACACCATCTATTGTTGTCTTACTCAAAGTGGATTTAATGGAAGATAACCAAGGAGGAAACCACTGTTGAAAGCAAATCATAAAAAAGTGGGACTGGAATTCGCCAAAATGCATACTGACACGCTACAACATTTCTGGGAGAATGTCCTTTCGACAGATGAGACAAAATTGGAGCTTTCTGGCAAGCCACGTAAGCTCTATGTTAACAGACAAAAAAATAAAGCATACAAAGAAAAGAACGTTGTGAAATATGGAGGAGGCTTTGTTATGTTTTGGGGCTGCCTTGCTGCATCTGGCACAGGGTGTCTTGAATCTGTGCAGGGTACAATGAAATCTAGTGTCAAAAAGCTCGGTCTCAGTCACACGTTATGGGTCATCCAACAGGATAATTTGTATTCATGTATTAGAGAAAATCTAAATCGCACATCCTCATTCCTATACTTCTGATATGACAACTGTTTTCAATTTTCAGCATGATAAAACATGGCTATACAGCACTATTATCAATCATTTGCTGTGCACTATTAGGAGGCATTAGTATACAGTTTGATCAAAGAGCATAGGCCCACTTACTGCGACAAGGTTGCCTCTTTCAAGTGGGGACCTACTCTAACTTTGGCGCGGCACCATGGGGCGACCATCGCGCCTCCACACAGCTCCAGCAGGCAATGGGATCCAGGAGCCACACAGTGCCCTCACTGTGCGGCAAAGCCACCTAGGCCCTGGGTCCCATCACTCCACCAGCACAGCACAGAAGCAGCGACAGCCACCGTCCAGCACCGCATGTGAACTGGTGCAAAGAGCTAACCTCATATCAGACGTATAGGAATGAGGATGTGCGATTTGGATTTTCTCTGATACATGAATCCAACAGGATAATGACAGCTAAAAATATTCAAGATTGGCTAAAAGCAAAGCATCAGACTATTTTGAAGTGGCCTTTTACTAGCCTTGATTTAAATCCTATTGAACAGCTATGGAAGGAGCTGAAACATGCAGTCTGGAGAAGGCACCCTTCAAACCTGAGACAGCTGGAGAATTTTGCTCATGAGACGTGGGCCAACATACCTGTGGTCAGGTGGCGAAGTCTCATTGAGAGTTACAGAAATGGCTTGATTGCTGTGATTGCCTCAAAAGATTGTCCAAGAAATATTAAGTTAATGGTACCATCATTTTTGTCCAGGTCAGTTTCATTAGTTTGTCATTCTGTTGAACCACAATTCAAAAAAATGTCGGATTTTCATTAGTTGATTTTCAGTGAATATTTATTTATTATTTCTTTTGTAAGTTTCAAGTTATTTCAGTGACTATTATGGGTTTTTCTTTCTTTAAAAGAAGGTTACCAACAATTTTGTCCACGTGTGTATTTCTACACAGTAGAAGATCATCAACATAAGATCATGGTGACAGATTCCCTTTAATGCCCTGAATAAAAAAGAGGAAGAGAATATTATGGCAAACTGGTCCTTATCTCTATAAATATACAGCATATCAAATTTAAGTCCCACTGTAAGATGTGCTAATGTCGAAAATTCAGGGGAATTTGTAAGGAGGAAGCTGAGGGGCCAATTTAATCTCCATTTCACAGATCAGTCTTTGCTGGCAGCACCCATCACTAGGGGCAGCTGACTTTAGTGGGAACTCTATTGCATAATTGCACAAGAAGGGTTCTTTCCTACTGACTATAGACTGCTAGCATTTTCTCATTAAATTTGTGGCTGTGGGAAAGAAAATTGGGGTTGGAGCGATAAAGCATAGAATTTTGCATCTGTATAAACCAGCTGCAAAATACTGTTACAGTAACCACTTTACTACTGTAGACTATACCTTTGTACCAGCATTGTTCTTTATAGTGCCCCTCTTGTAACACTTCTGCTGCCACTATTGTTTAATGGGAACACCCTTTATATGGACATGCTATTTGTGTGCTATATACAGGCATTAGTTGTGTGTACAGTATAGCAGTATTATTTACCTACATTATTGTGACATTTATTCCTGAGGCACTGACTCTATCAAGTGTGTGTGCATTAATTTTAAAATGTGTACTACATTTATGTACCCACAAACCCAAACCTTTACTAAGACCTTCTTATGTCCCTGGTAAGGCCAAAAGTTATAGCTTCAGCATTTTTTTTATTTTTATTAGTATTAATGCAAGTTTAAAGTAGGAAATCTAGCCTTGAATGTGAAAAAAATAAAAACACATGTCCATTGCCTGGTGATCAGTTTTTGTAGGAGTCTTCAATGGTCTTATAGAAATCTGCCCAGACAGATGTGTGGATTATTAGGGGTTGTGAAAGATACAAAACAGCTGTTTTTTCTCAAACCTGTTAATATAATCCATATGAGGGGAGATAAAATGAAGGTCTCCAGGAAAAAAGAAAGAAAGGAAATATGTAGAAGTCAATGGGGTAGATTTCTCAAAACTGGTGTAAAGGAAAACAGGCTTAGTTGCCCACAGCAACAAATCAGCTTCCACCTTTCATTTTTCAGAGCTCCTTAGAAAAATGAAAAGAGGCATCCGATTGGTTCCTATGAGCAACTAAGCCTGTTTTACTTTACACCAATTTTGAGAAATCTTCCCATGTATTTTTATTATGCGATATTTATGGAACCGGGCTGGGACGCGGATTATGTTTTATGATATGCTGGCAATTTTATTCTGTTTGTGAGTATAATAAAACCATAGAAATTTTAAACTGTATCGCAGGTCTTTCACTATTGTGTGATTTTGGAACTCTACAGAGGAACCCATAGAGGCCCGGTTTAAGATCATTGTTGGGAGTATTGAAGTCTGGTGTCTGACAATGTGGATGATTGCACCAAAGGATAAAGTTTTTTTGAATGTGAAGCAGCGCAGTTCCATAAATATCGCATCTCTGTGTGAATATACTGTACCCAATTCACTTCTGGGACCTACAGCGCAAGTATTCAAGCTACGTGATAGGAACAATTTTATTGTGACTTTTGTACATGTATTTTTATCGCTTTCTCTTTTGGATAGCAGTTTGAAAAAAAATAGATCAAAGGAAATGGAAGGAATCTGTGACTAGTATTTAATTTTTTTAAATTTTTTTATTATTAATGAAAATGTACAAAAGAAAAGTTCTCAGGTTGTAGCCCAGTGTTAAACAATACCACTAACCTCTATCCATCCAGCTCATTTTAATTCCACTTAAAAATTTCTTTTTTACCGTGATTGAATTCTAGTCACATTAAAATTGGGAAAACCCTTATTGTAAATTTAGAATTTATTTCTGAAGTAAATATAGTTGGCGCACAGTTCAGACAACTGAAGTGCATTTTATCCCCTTAGTGACAGCTAATTTTAACCTAAAGGACAAGTTGTAGTTTAAGGACCCGTTTGCGGTACATATAATTTATTAAATAACTTTTATTACTTTTAGTGAAAAAGAAAAAAAAACCTGCAATTTTAACATTATTTTGTGGGATTTCTTTTTATGGCATTCACTGTGTGGTATAAGTAATAACTTAATTCTTTGGGTGAATACGATTATGATAATGCCAAATGTATATAGTTTTTATTATGTTATAATACATAAAATAATATGGAAAATATTTTCTCTCTGAATACATAACTATGGTAGGGGATAAACTATTAGAGCTGAACCCTGGACATACCCACATTTTTACCCAGGCAACCCCCCTAATATGAGCATTGGAGCATTTCATGCTCTTTTGATTATATTTTTTACACTGCTAGGCAGAGGCTTCTACTCAGCAGTGCATTCAGTGAAGTCACCAGCTCTGATAGGTGGGTTCGAGCGCTGCTCTAGCTGTTTCACAGGCTAGGGGAGCGCTAAAGCCTGCCCATTAGTGCTGGTGATGTCACCGGGCTCAATGCTGTTTGGTGTGACTTATTGGGTCATGGCATCAATAAATAGCCGAATTTTGCTCGAAAAAGAAGACCCCAATATGTGACAGGAAGTATGGTATCTGACTGATAGAGGAGAGAGAGGGATAGATAACATGCACAGAAGTCAATGTTACCCTGCCCCTGAGGTCATGAGAGAGTATTTTTTTCTCCTCCCTGCAAACAGTCAGCTCCCCCACTGCCCCCCCCCCCCTCTTCTGGCTGAGATCGCAGTTGTGAGCCTGGGTTTGTTTGAAAGCTTACTATCTGCTCTAGGTAGGGAGAAGTAGCCTTTAAAACTAAACTAGGAGTGAAAGCAGCTGAAACATGCCTTCGACCTGATTTCTAAAGGCTATAGCTCCTGATGTAGAGGAGTTAGTGCTGCGATCCTGATCTTGTTTTAAAGTTTAGAATGTCAGCTTTAAAACACGACCACAGCCCTGCTACACATACTATATGTTGCGCAGGCTGAACTGTTAGATCCTTTGTTCAAAGCACAATCCCAAGAAGGAGAGGCTGAGCAGATCAATGTATAATTTTGTAGGAAAAGATTCAATGTATCTTGAAATGCATATCTGCTCATTTTGGGCTTAGCAGTCATGTGGGCAGTCCTATCAGTGATCTGACAGCCTTCCTTGTATGATTTAGCATATGAAGGTAGCTAACAGTTTTAACTAATTATTTTCCTCTTTTTAGCTAGAAATGGTTTGTGGTCTTAAAAACAATGCATTTCTGGACATCAGATGCACCTTAATCAGGCTAAATAAGCAACTGCTTTGCTCACCTATCCCGGTCCTCTGCTTTCTGGCAGTGCGGATGTGCCTGCCAATCTCCTCCTCTTCCCAGCGGGCCCAGCCACTGGGGTAGCTCCAGATACCCACGCAGGCTGCTGCCTGCTTGCCAGCTGAGCCTCTCCTTCTCAGCTCTGGCTCTTAAAGGGCCAGCGAGTACAAAACCTAGTTCAGACCAGCCAGTGGCTGGTTACCTGCCGGTTCTTATGGCACTTTCCCCAGTAGGAGGGTACCTGAGCAATAGGTTCCTTAGTTTGCTAGTTCCTGCAAAAGTGTGTTATATTTGACCACTACCTGTTTACTGGATTCTGAGCCTACGCTGCCTGACCTGTGGGTGGCGGTGGCCATTTTATGCAAGCTCAGTGCACCAGCACTGCATCTAAGCTTTTGAGACATTGAAATCCAAGCTCTAAAAACAGCACAAATAATCTTTTAGTAAAAAAAAAATATTAAAATTTACAACATCTGGTGCATTTGCAGGCTTAGTCAGTGTGCAATTTAAGCTAGGAATACAGGCATAATTTTCTGGGTTTTTAAAAACACACATTTTTGCCAAAAAACACTATTATCCTGATCTGCAAGTGTTAAATTCAAGTTTAATATGTACAGCTTTCATTATCTGTTACCAAAAAAACACTTTTTGGGCAATATACAAACCGGATTCCAAAAAAGTTGGGACACTATACAAATCGTGAATAAAAACTGAATGCAATGATGTGGAGGTGCCAACTTCTAATATTTTATTCAGAATAGAACATAAATCACGGAACAAAAGTTTAAACTGAGAAAATGTACCATTTTAAGGGAAAAATATGTTGAATCAGAATTTCATGGTGTCAACAAATCCCCAAAAAGTTGGGACAAGGCCATTTTCACCACTGTGTGGTATCTCCCCATCTTCTTACAACACTCAACAGACGTCTGGGGACCGAGGAGACCAGTTTCTCAAGTTTAGAAATAGGAATGCTCTCCCATTCTTGTCTAATACAGGCCTCTAACTGTTCAATCGTCTTGGGCCTTATTTGTTGCACCTTCCTCTTTATGATGCGCCAAATGTTCTCTATAGGTGAAAGATCTGGACTGCAGACTGGCCATTTCAGTACCCGGATCCTTCTCCTACGCAGCCATGATGTTGTGATTGATGCAGAATGTGGTCTGGCATTATCTTGTTGAAAAATGCAGGGTCTTCCCTGAAAGAGATGACGTCTGGATGGGAGCATATGTTGTTCTAGAACCTGAATATATTTTTCTACATTGATGGTGCCTTTCCAGACATGCAAGCTGCCCATGCCACACGCACTCATGCAACCCCATACCATCAGAGATGCAGGCTTCTGAACTGAGCGTTGATAACAACTTGGGTTGTCCTTGTCCTCTTTGGTCCGGATGACATGGCGTCCCAGATTTCCAAAAACAACTTTGAATCGTGACTCGTCTGACCACAGAACAGTCTTCCATTTTGCCACACTCCATTTTAAATGATCCCTGGCCCAGTGAAAACGCCTGAGCTTGTGGATCTTGCTTAGAAATGGCTTCTTCTTTGCACTGTAGAGTTTCAGCTGGCAACGGCGGATGGCACGGTGGATTGTGTTCACTGACAATGGTTTCTGGAAGCAGGGCCGGCCTTTGGGGTGTGCGGGCTGTGCGGCCGCACAGGGCGCCATAGTAACAGGGGCGCTGGGCGGCCGACAGCTCGCAATGTAATCTGCGGCAGGCGAGGCTGTACTTGTGTTCTCCCTCGGGGCGCCCCCTCCATCTCCCCCTCCCCTGTGTCTGACCTGCCTGCTGCCCCCGCCGCTGCCAATAAGAAGAGAGACAGGAGGAGGAGGGGAGGGGCTGTGGCCACTGCGCCACCAATGAAGAAAACTGACCTGAAATACAAATACAGGAGCCGGGTGCTGGAATCAAATAGCCGGCACCCGACCTCTGTGACAGGGAGCTGCGATCAGCGGCAGTTGAGTTAACCCTTCAGGTGCGGTACCTGTGGGGTTAACTGCCGCTGATCGCAGCTCCCTGTCACAGAGGTCGGGTGCCGGCTATTTGATTCCGGCACCCGCCTCCTGTATTTGTATAAGAAACGTTGGTGGCACAGTGCGCCCCCCCCCCCCCCCAAACACCCCAGTATAAGAAACATAATTGGTGGCTCAGTGCGCCCCCCCTTAGTATAAGAAACGTTGGTGCGGTGGCTCAGTGGGAAGAGCCAATGAGGGTTAAAAAATAATAATAAAAAATTAACTCACCTCCTCCAGTTGATCACGTAGCTGCCGGTCTTTCTTCAGGACCTGTGGTGACGTCACTGAGCTCATCACATGACCCATTACCATGGTGATGGATCATGTGATGAGCACAGTGATGTCACCACAGGTCCTTTGACAGGTCATAAAGAAAGAACAGAAGACGATCAATTGGAGGAGGTGAGTTAATTATTTTTTTATTTTTTAACCCTCATTGGCACTGCCCACTGCCCACTACCAATGTTTATTATATTGAGGGGGGGCGCACTGCGCCACCAATGTTTATTATATTGAGGGGGGGCGCACTGCGCCACCAATGTTTATTATATTGAGGGGGGGTGCACTGTGCCACCAATGTTTATTATATTGAGGGGGGGCGCACTGCGCCACCAATGTTTATTATACTGGGGTGTTGGGGGGGCGCACTGCGCCACCAATGTTTATTATATTGGGGGGGCGCACTGCGCAAATGTTTATTATACTGGGGTGTTGGGGGGGCGCACTGCGCCACCAATGTTTATTATACTGGGGTGTTGGGGGGGGCGCACTGCGCCACCAATGTTTATTATACTGGGGTGTTGGGGGGGCGCACTGCGCCACCAATGTTTATTATACTGGGGTGTTGAGGGGGCGCACTGCGCCACCAATGTTTATTATACTGGGGTGTTGGGGGGGCGCACTGCGCCACCAATGTTTATTATACTGGGGTGTTGGGGGGGGCGCACTGCGCCACCAATGTTTATCATACTGGGGTGTTGGGGGGCGCACTGCGCCACCAATGTTTATTATACTGGGGTGTTGGGGGGGGCGCACTGCACCGCCAATGTTTATTATATTGGGGGGGCGCACTGCGCACAACGATGGGTTAGGGAAATTTCACAGCAGAGTGCGCATGCGCTGGGAGCCTCGCCGGCGGTTAGGGTAGGGAAAAAGCACTGGCCCGTACGTAATTTTTCCCTTCCCTAACCGCTGGTGAGGCTCCCGGTGCATGCGCAGTGTCGGCCGGTGTTCAGCTGAGAACATCCATTCGATCACTGCGCCTGCGCACTGGCCCATAGTTTTTCCCTACCCTAACCACCGGCGAGACTCCTGGCGCATGCGCACTCTGCTGTGAAACTTCCCTAACCTGATGTTGTGCGCCTGCGTGGCGCTGCACACCTCCTCACGTCATGTCCGGTGTGACCGGAAGTGACGAGGGTAGGGAAATCTCACGAAGTAGGGAAGTATAACATTACACCGGCCTTTGGGGTGTGTGGGCTGGTAACTACTTGGTTGGATAGTCAGCCAGCCTATGCCATGATGCCAGCAACAAGCAGTGTTTTGTTTTTTTTTGGGGGGGGGGGCGCCAAAAGGTTAGCTCGCACAGGGCGCCTGGACACCTAAGGCCGGCCCTGTCTGGAAGTATTCCTGAGCCCATTCTGTGATTTCCTTTACAGTAGCATTCCTGTTTGTGGTGCAGTGTCGTTTAAGGGCCCGGAGATCACGGGCATCCAGTATGGTTTTACGGCCTTGACCCTTACGCACAGAGATTGTTCCAGATTCTCTGAATCTTCGGATGATGTTATGCACAGTTGATGATGATAGATGCAAAGTCTTTGCAATTTTTCGCTGGGTAACACCTTTCTGATATTGCTCCACTATCTTTCTGCGCAACATTGTGGGAATTGGTGATCCTCTACCCATCTTGGCTTCTGAGACACTGCCACTCTGAGAAGCTCTTTTTATACCCAATCATGTTGCCAATTGACCTAATTAGTGTTAATTGGTCTTCCAGCTCTTCGTTATGCTCAAATTTACTTTTTCCAGCCTCTTATTGCTACTTGTCCCAACTTTTTTGGGATTTGTTGACACCGTGAAAATTGGAATCAACGTATTTTTCCTTTAAAATTATACATTTACTCCGATTAAACGTTTGATCTGTCATCTACGTTCTATTACAAATAAAATATTGACATTTGACATCTCCACATCATTGCATTCAGTTTTTATTCACAATTTGTTTAGTGTCCCAACTTTTTTGGAATCCGGTTTGTACAACATCTGGATTAGGGAGTGTGCAATTTAAGCTAGAAATACAGCCATAATTTTCTTGATTTTTTAAAAACATACTTTTTTGCCAGATTCCACTATTTTTCTGGCCTTGCAGCATCAGCACGTGTGAAATTCTAGGGTTATATACTGCTGTCAAATTCAGTTATTAAAAAAAAGAGTTGGCAGCCTTGGCTGCATATGTCATTGTGAGATACCGCCTTCACATACTGTCTTTCTATTCAGTTATTTAAATTAAAGCCATTTTGGGCACAAGTCTTTGATAGCGTCCTAGTGTGGATGAGGGCGTGTGAGATACACCCTGTATATAAAGGGGTTCTATTTAGGTATTTGAAATACAGCCAATTTGGGCAAACAAAATTAAAAGAAGGCCTAGTCTGGTTCAAGGCGTGTGAGATACACCCTGTACATACTGTTGTTCTATTCTACTATTAATTAAACACCCATTTAGGGCAAGATCCTAAATTCGAGAAATATGAGGAGAGCGTCAAATAAGGGACGTGGCCCAGGTCGTGGTGCTGCTGGTGGAGCTCCTGTTGCAGGGAGAGGACGTGGTCGATCTGTGCCAGCTACACGCACAAGTGAAACCCCTTCCTCAGTTGCAAGTAGGTGACAGAACCTGCAGCGGTTTTTGGTCGGGCCTAATGCAGCTCTTCGAATGGTGAGGCCTGAACAAGTACAGGCGATAGTAGATTGGGTTGCTGACAGTGGCTCCAGTTCATTCACATTGTCTCCTACCCAGTCTCCTGCTGAAAGATCACAGTTGGCACCAGAAGCCGATGTCCATCAGTCTTTCACCACACCTCCTTGCAAATCAGCCAAGCAGTCTGAGCCCCAAGTCATGCAGCAGTATCTTCTGCTTTTTGAAGACTCTGTTAGCAGGGTTTCCCAGGGCAATCCACCTAGCCCTGCCTCAGAAGTGGAAGAGATTGAGTGCACCGATGCCCAACCACTTATGTTTCAAGACGAGTACATGGGAGGACCATCGCAGCACGTCTCGGATGATGACGAAACACAGGTGCCAACTGCTGGGGTTTTCGAAAGTGTGCAGACCGACAAGGAGGACAGGGGTGAAGACTGGGTGGAAGATGATGTGGAGGACGATGAGGTCCTCGAACCCACATGGAATCAAGGTCATGCGAGTGACCTATGTAGTTCGGAGGAAGAGGCGGTGGTCGCACAGAGCCACCAGCACAGCAGAAGAGGGAGCAGGGTGCAAAAGAGGAGCGGCTGTCCTCTAGACAGTACGCCTGCTACTGCCCACCGCAGCAAGGGACCGAGCACACCAAAGCCAGCTCCAAGGAGTTTCCTGGAGTGGCAGTTCTTCAGACAATGTGCTGACGACAAGACACGAGTGGTTTGCACGCTGTGCAATCAGAGCCTGAAGCGAGGCATAAACGTTCTCAACCTGAGCACAACCTGCATGACCAGGAATTTAAGTGCAAAGCACGAGCTGCAGTGGAGTAGACACCTCAAAAACCAAGAAAGGTCTCTGGCTCCTCCTGCTTCCTCTTCTGCTTCAGTCTTGGTCTCTTCATCCACCTCTGGAATGACAGTGCCACCTGCCACCCCGCAAACAGAGGATCTTCCAGCAACACCACCACCTGGGTCACCAAGCATCACCACAATGTCCCACGGAAGCGTTCAGCTCTCCATCTCCCAAACGCTGAAGAGTTAGAGGAAGTACCCCCCTACCCACACACGATCACTAGCCCTGAATGCCAGAATTTTTTAATTACTGGCCTTTGAAATGCTGTCATTCCGTCTGGTGGAGACGGATAGTTTTAAAGGCCTTATGGCGGTGGCTGTCCCACAATACGTCGTGCCCAGCTGCCACTACTTTTCCAGGCGAGCCACCCCTTCCCGCACAACCAAGTAGGGGACAAAATCTGGTGTGAATTGCGCAACGCCATCTGTGGCAAGGTGCACCTGACTACGGATACGTGGACCAGTAAGCATGGTCAGGGCCGTTATATCTCCATAACAGCACACTGAATAAATGCAGTGGCGGCTGGGCCTGAGGCAGATAGCAGTTTGGCGCATGTCCTTCCACCATCGAGGATTGCAGGGCGCGTTCTCATGCTGCTGCTCGCCTGTCAGCGCTGCAGCATAACTTCGGCTTTCCCGCTCACCACCTCATATTAAACGTGCCAACAAGGTGGAACTCCACCTTGCACATGCTGGCCAGACTATGCGAGCAGCAGCAGGCGATAGTGGACTTTCAGCTGCAGCACGCACGGGTGAGTCGCTCGGCAGAACAGCACCACTTCACCACCAATGACTGGGCCTCCATGCGAGACCTGTGTTCCTTGTTGCGCTGTTTCGAGTACTCCACCAACATGGCCAGTGCCGATAACGCCGTTCTCAGCGTAACTATCCCACTTCTATGCCTCCTTTAAAAAACGCTGCTGGCGATGATGGCAGGGGATGTGGCACAGGAGGAGGAGGAGGAAGAGGGATCATTTCCTAGGGTTTCTGGCCAGTCATTCCCAAGTGGCTTCCGAGGGTGGGTTTTTGCACCCACAAACGCCAGATACACAATTGTCCAGCCAGGGCACAGTTCTGGAGGATGACGAGGTGGAGGATGAGGAGATGGAGGAGGAGGAACCATGTTCACAGCAGGGTGGCACCCAGACCAGCTCATGGCCATCACTGGTGCGTGGCTGGGGGGATACAGAGGACACAGACAATACACCTCCACAGAGGACACCTTTTAGTTGCCTCTGGGCAGCCTGGCACACATAAGTGATTACATGCTGCAGTGTCTCCGCAATGACCGCCCAGTTGCCCACATTCTAACTTGTGCTCATTACTGGGTGGCCACGCTACTAGATCCCCGTTACAAGGACAACGTACCGTCCTTAATTACATCACTGGAGCGTGGTCGTAAGATGCGCGAGTACAAGCGCACGCTGGTAGACGCGCTGCTGGTAGCATTCCCACCTCACAGCGGGGGCACAGTTGAAGCACAAGGCGAAGGCAGAGGAGGAGGAAGAGGTCGCTAACGCAGCTGGGGCACCGCCAGCACCTCAGAAGGCAGGGTTAGCATGACCAAAATGTGGAAAAGCTTTGTCAGCACGCCACAACAACCAGCACCACCAGCTGATATGGAACGTCTTAGCAGGAGGCATTTCACCAACATGGTGGGGCAGTATGTGTGCACATGCCTACACGTACTGAATGACGGGTCTGCCCCCTTCAACTTCTGGGTCTCCAAATTGGGCACATGGCCTGAGCTTGCCCTTTACGCCTTGGAGCTGCTGGCCTGCCCTGCAGCCAGTGTATTATCTGAACGCCAATGTGGACAAGCTCACGTTCATTAAAATGAACCAGGCATGGATCCCACAGGACTTGTCCGTACCTTGTGCAGAATAGACATATATACCGACACTAACCAGCCATTGTTATACTGCAGCGCAATTGCTCATTCTTGTATTTTGGATATTTCACACTCTTTTGGAGCGTACCCTAATTTTAAAAAATTAAATTAATACCAAAAACCTGTGTTGGCTACCTCGTCCTCCTCCACCGCCGCTTCCAACTACATAGCTACGTCCACCGCCTCCTCAAACTCCTACTCCATATGGAACTCCACCTCATAAATCTATTTTTTTTTCATTTGTACGTATTTTATTTTTTGTCATTTCCCTACTTTGTCAGTTACATTTTCCAGTGAAATTCACCAATTTTTGGGTGTGGTGTACCACTGCTATACCTAGTAGACCGAAAAAAAAATAAAAATAATTGTCAGTTACATTTTCAGTTGAAGTTCAACAATTTTTGGGTGTGAAGAACCAATGCTATACCTAGTAGACAGGTAAAAAAATTAATTAATTGTCAGTTACATTTTCTGGTGAAATTCACTAATTTTTGGGTGTGATGTACCATTGCTATACCGAATAGACAGGTAAAAAAAATATAAATTGTCTGTTACATTTTTGGGCGAATTTCTAAATTTTTGGGGTGTAATATACCCCTCCTCTACCTAGTTGACAGCTTAATAAATTTCAATAATTTTTATTTTACATTTTAGGGTGACAATAAACAATTTTTTTCTGTCATAGACCCCTGCTCTACCAAGTAGCAGAGAGGTGAAGAAAAATCAGACCAGACCATTCTCGGTGGCGCTGGTGCAGTAAAGACTCGATGCTCAGAAGGTACCAAGGTAATCTTTTTATTAAAGTAGGTCTTTCACAACCCCTTCTGGTAAGCATAATCAGTAGCTTCTGTGCTTATACACAGTGCTGTAAGGTTCTACACACGAGGCGCTGCCTCCTCTTTTTTCTCTTTTTTCCTTTTATGTTCTACCAAGTTGACAGGTTAATAAAATTCTGTAATTTTTCTATTGCATTCTTGGGTTGACATACAATTTTAGACGTGAATAAACCCCTGCTCTCCATAGGTGACAGGGAATAAAATTTCTGAAATGCTTCTTTAATTGATGCGCGCCACCTCCTTTGATTCAATGCTTAAACTTTAACAAGTTGTACCACATTTGCGCTTCAATAATTTGTCCCACAATTCCGCTTTACTTTTTTGGCCAACATTTTTGCCTCAATAACTTTTGCCATATTTCCGCTTTACTCTTTTGGCCCACATTTGGGCTTCTGTAATTTGTCCCACATTTGCGCTTCAATAATTTGTCCCACAATTCCGCTTTACTCTTTTGGCCAACATTTTTGCCTCAATAACTTTTGCCATATTTCCGCTTTACTCTTTTGGCCCACATTTGGGCTTCTGTAATCTGTCCCACATTTGCGCCTCAATAGCTTTTCCCACATTTCCGCTCGATCCCCAAAAAATGTCATAAATTTATCTCCCTTACATTTGGTCTAATTTTCTCACGCTCCCTCTCCGGCGTGGAACCCTAATTCGCCGATAACCGTGATCAACATGGTAGGCTCAGAAAAGAACATCGAAAGTTGATAGAGAAGATATCCAAATGGATGGTGGATGTCACTGGGGCACCTCTACATAGAAGACAGAAACATAAATTTTAAAAAATCGTCAATTACATTGTCAGGTGACATTTTTTTGAATTTTGCCGGATAGAAACCCCTGCTCTGCATAGTTGACAGGGAATAAAATGTAATAAATTCTTTATTAATTTATGCGCCACATCCTTTCATTCAATACTTTAAAAAGTTGTCCCACTTTTAAGCTTTAATAATTTGTCCCATAATTCTGCTCTATAATTTTAAATTTGAAAAAATGTATCCTCCCTTGGATGTGGTCTCTTTCTCATGCTCCCTCTCCAGCGTGGAACCCTGATTCCCTGCCAACCGTGATCACCATGGTAGGCGCATAAAAGAACATCGAAATTTGATAGAGCAGATATCAAATTGGATTGTGAACATCACGGGGACGTGCGACATGGTGGGGCAGTAAGTGTGCACACGCCTACACGAACTGACTGACAGGGGTCAGCCCCTACAACTTCCGGGTCTACAAATTGGGCACATGGCCTTAGCTTGCCCTTTAGGCCTTGGAGGTGCTGGCCTGCCCTGCAGCCAGTGTATTGTCTGAACGTGTGTTTATCACGACTGGAGGGGGTTATCATAGGTTATATTTCACAATGTTTTGGGGTGTACCCCGATTTAAAAATAAAGCAAAAAGCAGTGTAGGCTACCTCCTCCTCCGCCGCTTCCACCTACACAGCCACATCAACCGCCTCCTCAACCCCCTACTCCATATGGACCTCGTCCTCCTAGTTTAAGATTATTATTTTTTATTTTTACGTATTTTATGTTATTTAAAGTCATTTCCCTATCCACATTTGTTTGCAGGGCACTTGCCATGCTCTTAAGCACATTTTGATGTCATTTGCAGCCCTCTAGCCCTTTCCATGACATTTTTACAGCCATTTTAGTGCTCAAAAGTTCGGGTCCCCATTTACTTCAATGGGGTTCGGGTTCGGGGTCAAGTTCGGGTCTCGAACCCGAACTTTTTTCTGAAGTTCGGCCGAACCCGTCGAACCCGAACATCCAGGTGTCCGCTCAACTCTAGCCATGATTGATTTAATGTATGAAAATCAGACCTCATATAGAATGTAACACTCTCTAACAAAGCTAGAACCAGCCTTGTACCTCACATAGATCCAGAGATCTCCCCATTCATTGCTCAAATTGCTCTACTAGATTCTTTTCTGGCTGGCAGAACAGAGGGTGTGTCCTTTCTCAAGGTGCATGTCCTTTTTGTTACAGCTTTCTCCCTGTAATTATAACAGTAGATATTGCTGAAGGCAGCTGAATGGTGGAACTGAGCATGTGTAACCATTGGTAGACATGCACATAAATAACGAACTATACAGATTAAACACCAGCGTGTCTAGTGAAGTAAAGAGAATATCTCACAGCTGGATCATTTTTGTAACAGAAAATAAATTGGTGGCACCAAAAACCTGAGAGCAGATGGGATCTAAACCAACTAATTTGTATTTATGTTCCCAGTTATGAAAGGTAGATACAGGTGCAAATTTAGCAGATGCAAATTATGTGAGAACATCCAGATTGTAATACCACAGGGGAACATTTCATGATAAATACACTCCTCATATGTGCATCATTATTTGTGATTTACTTGTTTGAATGCCCCTGCAGACTCTAGTATATACACTAGCTAGCAGCACACAAAAGTGAAACTAGCATAGATCCAATGTGACCAACCATTACCATAGACATAGGGGAAGATTTACCAATGTGCTCAAAAAGTGGCTTTAAAAAGTCACAAGCTGTGCATTTGTGACTTTTTAAATGTGACTTTTAGTGGGGAAAAAAGTCACACGTGCTTCTTTTTATACCGCTCTCGCCACTTTTCCAAAAGGGGGCTTAACAAGGGCATGAAAGGGGCGTGGTCAACAGCAGAGACACATTTATCTCGATTTATACCAGTTTTCTGGTGTAAATGAAGCCAGAAATGTATGGTAGCTCAAAACAACCAGCTTTTTATTTATGCTACATACATTTTTATGGTGTTTTCTGAGGCATTTTGTGACTTTTTATTTACAATTAGTGTACTTTAGTTCATGTACTTCCTCAAATATATTTTTCCCTTTATAGTTCATTATGAAAAATTATAATGTAGAAAAAATGTAAAAATGCCAACAAAATGCATCATATAGTGACATGTACACCTTTGGAGACAATTTTTTGTTTATGATTGCATTTCACCAATTTTTGGCTAAAAATCATATTTTCAATTGGCCATTATAAAAAATATTGAGCCCTTCTGTCACAAAGGGTTAACTGTTTTCCTATCCTTGTGACTTTCACTTTCACTTTGTTCCGGTCATCTAATAAACCTTATCTCTAAATTACTAAGAGGTCATAAACACTTATTTAAGCCACATTCCTATCAGTAAGATAAGAGCTGAGCTATAAAGAGTGTTTATAAGATCTGAGAGCAGAGATACGGAGCCCGTCAGCTCCCAAAATGATGGAAAGACAGAAAATCCACAGGCTGCTAGCAGGGCATCTCTGCTCTGTACACAAAAAAAAGGATTCCATATTTTTAATTTAGACCAATTGAAAAAATTATTTTAGCTCAAAATATGTACAATGCAATAATACAAAAATTGCCCCAAAAGGTGTACATAGCCTTTAAGCAGAGGCAAACGGATGTTTATTGCACAAAAACACCAGCAAATGAGCCAAAAAATGTCCGAGCATGCTGCACCAAAAATGCACTGAATGTGAAGAAAAATGCCATAAAAAGCATATTTATATTGCATTTTAAAATTCCTATAGACTTAAAGCTGGAGGCTACGCCAAAAATAAATGCAGCAAAATAAACTGGTGTGTTCATTTTTTTCAACATGACTCTGTTCATGTTGAAAAAAATGAAGGGGTTAGGGCATAAAGCATAAAAACAATTCCTAAGTTATAGTATAAACAAAAATATGTGAATCAAAATAAAAAAGAATGAGGATTTGGATTTTGAAGGCTTCAGCACAATTCACTGTATTCAGATTAATAACAGGACGGGTAATAGAGCCTCCAGGTTGCACCTGCTAACAGCCACACACCCATTATTATTTTTAGTTAATTAACATGCTCCAGCTTTAATTGTAGGGCACCTTTGGATTATATTGATATGTGACCAGGAATTATTTACTCCTGTGTATGATTTAAAAAAAAGCATGGTATTTATTAAGAGGAATGACATTCTTTGTGGCTCTAAAATCCCTTGTGATGGTCTTTTTTTGTGTGCTGTGCTTGACATTGGCATATCAGTATTAAATATTTAATATACAGTGCTATGAAAAGCATTTTCTTCTTCCCAATTTCTTCTTCTTTTTAATATTTGTCATACTTGAATGTATCATATCTAACTACTTTTAACCCCTTATAGCAAAATGCTGTACATGACTGCGCCAACCACCCTGCATATATGACGCTGTGCCCACACATTTACTTGCGGGTGCCAACTGTATTATAAATCTGGCACCGTGTCTGTTCTGCTTCGCGTTATTGAACTGTTGTATAACACTAGTCAGACAGCTTAACAATAATTCAGAAGTCAAGAAACGTGAGACATCAGATCTGTATGTATTCTCTTTTCTGAATAACTTTGTAAAACTTTGTAAACTTTATATAAACATAAACAAAACATATGTGTCAGTACATTACATATAATACAGCAGCCTCACTCCATCAGTGAGAGTACTCACAGACAATTCCATCATTAGTCCAGGAATAGGTCAAGAGCTCCTCTGCATGCAGCCTACAACATCCAGGAGCAGTGATGAAATGGAGGAAATACAGTTCCAGGTTAAAGGTTACTGCCTCTGACAATACACTTCCTGTAAAGTTCTGGCGAAGTAGAAACTAACTTTGACCACTAGATGGCAGCAACGTCAAACATAACATTTCAGTATAATCTTTACAGCACATTACATCCATTTATTATGCACAAAATGAGCAGAACACTCCCTGTCTGGCATAATTATTATGTCACTACCTAAATAACTACTGCTATGCAGGAAAAACGTATAAACAGGAAATGGAATCCTAGCTAATCGGAAACTAAAACTATAATGTCAGTTATAGGTCTAAGATAGATTTTGGAAGTCCCATTCTTTGCAATCTTGACCTCCACCTTCCTAACCTTGCCATCCCTGCTTGGTAGAGCATTGACAATAAGTCCTACAGGCCACTCGTTCCTGCTCTCTTGGCTGTCTTTCAACAGAATAACATCACCCACTTTTACATTTGGGCGATCCTCAGTCCATTTCCTACGGCGTTGCAGATTGGACAGATACTCCCTCTTCCATCTTTTCCAAAAGGTGTCTGCCAAGCATTGTACTTGCTTCCATTGTTTCGCATGAACTTGTGTTGTACTTATGGTTCCGGATGGAGCAGACAAAGAGTTCACTTTTTGAGTCAACAACATTGCTGGGGTAAGGACCATAGGTGTATCTGGGTCTGAGGACACAGGAACTATAGGCCTGGCATTCATAATAGCTGTAACCTCTGCCATAAAGGTGCTTAAAGCCTCATGGGTCAAGTGAGCAGTTTTAGTTTGTAGCAACATAGCGTCCAAGATTCGCCTGGCAATACCTATAAGTCTCTCCCAGACACCACCCATGTGTGAAGAGTGTGGAGGATTAAAGACCCATGTACATCCTCTGTCTTGGAGAAAGTCTTGCATTTGTGATTCGCTGGCACAAATGTTAAGTTCCTTGCAGGCTCCTACAAAGTTTGTTCCTCTGTCAGAACGGAGCAGTTTTGCTGGGCCACGAATTGAGAAGAATCTCCTTAAGGCATTAATAAAGCTTGATGTTGACATGGTTTCAAGTAGCTCTATGTGAACAGCTCGGGTGGACAAACAAGTGAAAAGGACTGCCCATCGTTTACTGTCTGCGCTGCCTCCTCTAGTGCGGCGAGTTAAAACAGACCACGGACCAAATACATCTAAGCCCACATTGGTGAAAGGTGGTTGAGCAATTACTCTGTCCTCTGGTAGCTCTGCCATCTTTTGACTTTGTAACCTTCCTCGCAGCTTGCGACAGATGACACATTTGTGTATGACAGCTGATACCAAGCGTTTGCCACCAAGAATCCAGAAACCTGCGGATCTAATTGCACCCTCTGTGATGTGTCTCCCTTGGTGAACTACTTGTTCATGATAGTACCTAACAAGCAGTGTCGCAATGTGGTGATCATAAGGTATAATGACAGGCTGTTTCTCTTCCTCTGTAAGTTCTGCAAGAGACAAACGTCCACCTACTCTCAACAACCCATTTTTGTCTAAAAAGGGGCTAAGCTTCCTAAGACGGCTTAGTTTTAGGAATGTCTTTTGTTTTTTGATGCAGTCAATTTCCTTCTGGAAATGTTTGTTTTGAACAGAAGAGATTATAACAGACTTTGCCTGAGTAAGTTCTTCTAGATTGACCTGCTCATGGAAACTTTCCCACCTTCTGACCTGATTGCTGCTGGTTCCCCTCTGGAAGGTTCTAGCGACATGGATGAGTCTGGCTAGGGTCTTGACTAATATCTTCCAGCAAGAAAATCTATCAAAGCAATGTGAGTGAAGTGTGGCTTCAGAAGCTCTGGTGCTGAAGCTTGTAATTTCAAATCTGATTTTAGGGTCAGCTTCAGGCTCTATGAGTGGAAAAACATTAGCAGTGTCTATCTGCTCACAGTGTGGTTGGTACAGAAAGGATGGGCCTGAGAACCATATAGAGTTCTGAAGGCATGCTGCTTGAGTAGGCCTAGTAGCATAATCTGCAGGGTTTTGATCCTCTGTAGAGAGGGCCTGTTTATCATCATCTTTAGTTTTCTGAAATACTGTTATCCCTAGATTGTCCGTCTCAATGTTGTAATTGACTTCCTCTTTACCATATAGTGTAGAAGAGTCACAGTGTTGTGTTGACTTGCCAAAGCTTTCCTTGACAATGAAGTTGTTGTGACAGGGACTGAGAAGGGATGTGCGTCCATTTGTTAACACAGATGTCTTAAAAGTGCTAATGTTGTCAGGCTGGTGCACTGTCCCCTGGCAAACTTCTCCTACAATGACCCACCCCAGGTCCAGTCTCTGTGCATAGGGGGCATTATAAGGTCCATTGATTTGCTGGCGTACCTTGTGTACCTGAAGGATATCTCTTCCAAGAAGTAGAAGGATAGGAACATCTGGCTCAACAACTGGGATAAGGTGAGCAATTGAGCGGAGGTGAGGGTGGTGATGAGCCACTTCAGGAGATGGAATCTCAGTTTTGTCGTCAGGTATCATGCCACACTCTATTAGGGTAGGAAGTGGGAACTGCACTTTCTTATTGAAGGATTCAATGGTAAAGTCAGTAGCTCTTCTCCCTGTGGTTTCAATTGTCCCTGCACATGTCCTTAGAGTGTATGGAACTGCACTTGCCTTAAGGTTAAAGATATCAAAGAAATCTGACTTTGCAAGGGATCTGTTGTGTTTTCAATCAAGATGTCCGCAACGGCCTCTCTGCGCTCAAATGGATAAGGAGAGAATGTTTATTTTTATTTTTTTTAACTGGATTAGCCCCAGAAAGGCCTTTATTTTAATCTTAGATACACCAATCAGTGATGAACGCAACATACATCTGAGGGGTTCAATGACAGGGGGGGTCAGCACAATTGCCGTTCCCCATCATTGCGCCTACTATATACAATGAAAGTAATTCGTGACAAATCAAATTTGTTCTGCTTCGCGTTATTGAACTGTTGTATAACACTAGTCAGACAGCTTAACAATAATTCAGTAGTCAAGAAACGTGAGACATCAGATCTGTATGTATTCTCTTTTCTGAATAACTTTGTAAAACTACAATATAAACATAAACAAAACATATGTGTCAGTACATTACATATAATACAGCAGCCTCACTCCATCAGTGAGAGTACTCACAGACAATTCCATCATTAGTCCAGGAATAGATCAAGAGCTCCTCTGCATGCAGCCTGCCACATCCAGGAGCAGTGATGAAATGGAGGAAATACAGTTCCAGGTTAAAGGTTACTGCCTCTGACAATACACTTCCTGTAAAGTTCTGGCGAAGTAGAAACTAACTCTGACCACTAGATGGCAGCAACGTCAAACATAACATTTCAGTATAATCTTTACAGCACATTACATCCATTTATTATGCACAAAATGAGCAGAACACTATGTCTGGCATAATTATTATGTCACTACCTAAATAACTACTGCTATGCAGGAAAAATGGAAATGGAATCCTAGCTAATCGGAAACTAAAACTATAATGTCAGTTATAGGTCTAAGATAGATTTTGGAAGTCCCATTCTTTGCAATCTTGACCTCCACCTTCCTAACCTTGCCATCCCTGCTTGGTAGAGCATTGACAATAAGTCCTACAGGCCACTCGTTCCTGCTCTCTTGGCTGTCTTTCAACAGAATAACATCACCCACTTTTACATTTCCATTTCCTACGGTGTTGCAGATTTGACAGATACTCCCTCTTCCATCTTTTCCAAAAGGTGTCTGCCAAGCATTGTACTTGCTTCCATTGTTTTGCATGAACTCGTGTTGTACTTATGGTTCCGGATGGAGCAGACAAAGAGTTCACTTTTTGAGTCAACAACATTGCTGGGGTAAGGACCATAGGTGTATCTGGGTCTGAGGACACAGGAACTATAGGCCTGGCATTCATAATAGCTGTAACCTCTGCCATAAAGGTGCTTAAAGCCTCATGGGTCAAGTGAGCATTTTTAGTTTGTAGCAACATAGCGTCCAAGATTCGCCTGGCAATACCTATAAGCCTCTCCCAGACACCACCCATGTGTGAAGAGTGTGGAGGATTAAAGACCCATGTACATCCTCTGTCTTGGAGAAAGTCTTGCAATTGTGATTCGCTGGCACAAATGTTAAGTTCCTTGCAGGCTCCTACAAAGTTTGTTCCTCTGTCAGAACGGAGCAGTTTTGCTGGGCCACGAATTGAGAAGAATCGCCTTAAGGCATTAATAAAGCTTGATGTTGACATGGTTTCAAGTAGCTCTATGTGAACAGCTCGGGTGGACAAACAAGTGAAAAGGACTGCCCATCGTTTACTGTCCGTGCTGCCTCCTCTAGTGCGGCGGGTTAAAACAGACCACGGACCAAATACATCTAAGCCCACATTGGTGAAAGGTGGTTGAGCAATTACTCTGTCCTCTGGTAGCTCTGCCATCTTTTGACTTTGTAACCTTCCTCGCAGCTTGCGACAGATGACACATTTGTGTATGACAGCTGATACCAAGCGTTTGCCACCAAGAATCCAGAAACCTGCGGATCTAATTGCACCCTCTGTGATGTGTCGCCCTTGGTGAACTACTTGTTCATGATAGTATCTAACAAGCAGTGTCGCAATGTGGTGATCATAAGGTATAATGACAGGCTGTTTTGTAGTGTACGAGAACTGTAATACCCGTCACTACCAAAGTGTCACTTGGTGTGCTGTCGTCCCTCCTTAATTATGGGGAAGTTGTTATATGTCAGTTTTATAAAATGTCATGTAATGTAATGATATGTATTTCCCTGTTACTGTGAAACGTGTATGTACAGGCCTGCAGGGGTGTCATTCCAGCTTCTAGTCGCTAGAGGGAGCTAGAGAGCCCTAGTTTATATAAGGCCAGACAGGGAAGTGCAAGGCAGACGGAGTCTAGTGTCTGTAATCTACAGTTGGAGATTAGACAATGTCTGAGACAAGTCCAGGCCTGAAGCCTGCTGTCCAGGAGAAGATTCCCTCCTGAATTCCCATATGCAGAAGCAGGAATATCTTAGACTAAGAGCCTGAGGAACCATTCAGAAGCTGAGAGAGACAGAGGCAAAGATCAGAAGAGTCAGAGGTACTAAGAAAGACAGAGGAGGTACTTATTTACGCCATAATCAAGGATATAAAGCCAGACTTAGGTTAATGGGCCTTGGTGAAGAATTGCTACATTCCAGGATCAGACAGAGTTAGAGTGCAAGCTCCTTTGCTGCAAGTCCTGTGTTCAACACTCTGTAATTACCCTGCTGTACTGAATTGCCTGCATCGACCGAATTGCAAAATCGACTGTATGCTGAGGAACTGCATTTCCTTTATTGTCTCTGCTTGGAAAACCTACTAAAGTTTGAGTTCTGTTTTAATACTACGTTTCCTCAATTTATTCCTGCATCTGCAAACGGCGTGCCACCGTTTACTTGGCACTGGCGTCACGAACTATTCCTTACCTATACCTGCCCTTGCAGAGAGTCAGCCGTACCAGGTTAGTGTCTATTGCACTACATCACCCAGAAACACCTATTGCACACAACTTGAGTACGCTGCACCTCTCTTTTGGCGTCACGAACAGGATACGCACGCTTTCTAGTGCAAGAAGCGTGAACTTTGTGCCTTATACAGTTGCCCTGTGACCAAAGTGACAATTTACCTGTTTTATTCAAGTGGACTTTGTGGACTGAAAATCATACCCAAAGTGTACCAAAAACCTCTAAAAAGCGCTGTGCAGTGTTGCGCTACCCAGAGGAAGAAAATCGCCGCATTGGAATGTGGTTTTGTGGACTTTTTACAATCCTGCTTGCTGTCAGTGAATAGACAGCGTTTGCACCTAAAGATGGCCGCTGAGCTTGCTGAATTTACTGCTGCGTCACCTTCATCCCGAAAAGGCGGGAAAAATTGGCGCCTTTCTGAGGAAAAAGCGGGAAGAAGGTCAAGGGCAGGCGCCACGGCTTATCTGGACATTTGCATGTCTGCCAGCATGGACACCGCCTTCCATATACTGGAATACCTGGGGGGCGGCTCCCCGGTGCAGTGGGAGGAGCTGGCTACTCTAATTGACGCGACCCTATCGCTCTCCTCAGAAGGATCGAGCATGTTGGAAAGTGAGCAGAGTGTTGCTGCAGCGTCCGCACCAAGGATTGAAAAGATGACTGGCACCGGTGTAGAGCCAGAGGAGGCTCCACCGGCCTACGCTCCGGGACCGGAGCAACCCACCTGCCGCACCAGGGAGAAAGAACCCGAGCCCTACTATGGCTCATGGAGGGACTTTTTTCAGCCATCGTTCAAATGGTCTTCCCTGATGGCGGAGATTCGAGAGGCCGCTATCAAGCGAAATACCAAGACTAAGATCGTGTATGAGGAATTGACCAAGACCATTCACGAGAAACATACACACACCCAACCCCGCCTGGAAAGGAGAAAGGGAGTGGTGCTGTCGTTTGACAAACCCCGTGGCTACGGGTTTATTCAGGACTATCTTACTGGCAGAGACCTCTATGTCAATCGAAGGTCTGTCAAAAGAGACTACCTCCCTTCGTACCAGCACAGCCTCCGCGAGGGAGAGGAAGTGGAGTACACCCCTGCCGAGGGCCTGCGAGGCCCTTATGCGACTGCTGTGACCCGTCCCAAGCGAGCACCTGAGGATTGGGAGGCAGAAGGCAGAGAAGACTACTCTGGCTGCGAGCGAGAACCGGAACGCTCTCCAGAGCCGGCCCATCACGCCTTTCAGGAGCGGAGCTCCTTCATCGGGCCGAACGTCTTCTGGCAGCCAACGTGTTGGAGAAATGGGTGAGCCCCTATCCTTCCCCCGAGCTGCCTCGTCGGGAGAAGACAATATCTGAGCTGGAACAGTTAAAAGGACTTAGTGCTACCTTTGAGAACATCCGGATGGGACGGAGACCAGATGCAAGTCCAGAACCTGAAGAGGCCGAGTCTGCGTCATTGGTGACTGTACCTGCGCCGGCGGCGCCAGCAGAGGACAGCGACTCCGACACAGAGAGCATCGGTGAGCAGATCGTCCGGCTGGAGGAGAAGTTGCGGGAGTTGCGTAAGACCTACACCGCCAGGATCCAGACACCGCCGAGGAAGGATGAGGTAAGGGTGCCTGTCACCACCCGCCGACCGCCTTCTGTTGTCACCGCTCCGTCAGTGCCCCAGACCGGACCCGCGATAGCTGTAAACTGCTGCACCCAGAGCACCGGACCGCTTGCTGCGGCGGTGCCAAGCATGTCACACCCTGCAGTGATCATACCAGGGCCGGCACGGTCCACCAGAGGGTTCACCCCTAGGCCTATGGGGCCAATACCTATTAGGGGCCCCTTTACCCTGCAGCTGCCCCCTGATACAGTCATGTGGGCCCATCCTCCTGTAGAGGACTACTACAGACGGTACCTGCCAGCAGAGCCAAGTAGCTACAATATGCCGCTGTGATCAGCCTGCTAGGCCTTTGATTTATTTCTTCAGAAGTTGATGTTAACCCTTCCAGGACAGGAGTCCTATGTTGCTGGTCCTTTGTTGCAGCTGCCAGTTTGTCCACGGCTCAGTGGTAGGTGTTGACCACTGAAATCACAAAGTCAGCAAGGCCACGTTTGTTTCCAGGACCTCCTGCCTGCTTTTGTTACCCCACGCCAAGTTGTGCCTGTTCCTTTGTTGCACCTTTTACCCTTCACCCCCTTTTCAGGTTGATCAGGGGTATTACAGCACTTGTCTTTGCTGTCCGTTTGTTGTGCAACTTCATACTAAGGAACCGTGCCCGGAGACAGACTCAAAAGTACCTGAGCCTCTGAGATTCTTATTCTTTTAAAAGTATTGTGCCCAGAGATGGACTCTACCGCATGAGAGCCTCTGTGATTTAATAAGAAATAACCTGGGTACGGACTCATGTTTGTTATTTGAGCCTCCAAGAACTTTTATACCGTTTTCTACTGTTTTATCATGAACTTATTCATTGTCATGGACTATCCTGGTTCTAATGTTACGCTGTGCCAGGTCAGCGCCCCCGTTCCATTTACTATCCTGAGAGAAGAGAACGACGCCCCTTGTCACTACCCTGCACCTTTGCCAATTGGACCTGATGTAAATGTACATGCAGATGAATTACATGTATGTATGCCTGCATGTCTCTATTTTCTATTTCAGGTAGAGATTCCAGTTGGGCGACCTATGATGGAGTACGAGGTCGTACTCAGCTTAAAGCAGTGGGGTATGTAGTGTACGGGAACTGTAATACCCGTCACTACCAAAGTGTCACTTGGTGTGCTGTCGTCCCTCCTTAATTATGGGGAAGTTGTTATATGTCAGTTTTATAAAATGTCATGTAATGTAATGATATGTATTTCCCTGTTACTGTGAAACGTGTATGTACAGGCCTGCAGGGGTGTCATTCCAGCTTCTAGTCGCTAGAGGGAGCTAGAGAGCCCTAGTTTATATAAGGCCAGACAGGGAAGTGCAAGGCAGACGGAGTCTAGTGTCTGTAATCTACAGTTGGAGATTAGACAATGTCTGAGACAAGTCCAGGCCTGAAGCCTGCTGTCCAGGAGAAGATTCCCTCCTGAATTCCCATATGCAGAAGCAGGAATATCTTAGACTAAGAGCCTGAGGAACCATTCAGAAGCTGAGAGAGACAGAGGCAAAGATCAGAAGAGTCAGAGGTACTAAGAAAGACAGAGGAGGTACTTATTTACGCCATAATCAAGGATATAAAGCCAGACTTAGGTTAATGGGCCTTGGTGAAGAATTGCTACATTCCAGGATCAGACAGAGTTAGAGTGCAAGCTCCTTTGCTGCAAGTCCTGTGTTCAACACTCTGTAATTACCCTGCTGTACTGAATTGCCTGCATCGACCGAATTGCAAAATCGACTGTATGCTGAGGAACTGCATTTCCTTTATTGTCTCTGCTTGGAAAACCTACTAAAGTTTGAGTTCTGTTTTAATACTACGTTTCCTCAATTTATTCCTGCATCTGCAAACGGCGTGCCACCGTTTACTTGGCACTGGCGTCACGAACTATTCCTTACCTATACCTGCCCTTGCAGAGAGTCAGCCGTACCAGGTTAGTGTCTATTGCACTACATCACCCAGAAACACCTATTGCACACAACTTGAGTACGCTGCAGTTTCTCTTCCTCTGTAAGTTCTGCAAGAGACAAACGTCCACCTACTCTCAACAACCCATTTTTGTCTAAAAAGGGGCTAAGCTTCCTAAGACGGCTTAGTTTTAGGAATGTCTTTTGTTTTTTGATGCAGTCAATTTCCTTCTGGAAATGTTTGTTTTGAACAGAAGAGATTATAACAGACTTTGCCTGAGTAAGTTCTTCTAGATTGACCTGTTCATGGAAACTTTCCCACCTTCTGACCTGATTGCTGCTGGTTCCCCTCTGGAAGGTTCTAGCGACATGGATGAGTCTGGCTAGGGTCTTAACTAATATCTTCCAGC
Organism: Bufo bufo; assembly: GCF_905171765.1. Classification (NCBI taxonomy): domain Eukaryota; kingdom Metazoa; phylum Chordata; class Amphibia; order Anura; family Bufonidae; genus Bufo; species Bufo bufo. Next base: position 215,249,006 of record NC_053391.1, read on the forward strand.
AAGAAAATCTATCAAAGCAATGTGAGTGAAGTGTGGCTTCAGAAGCTCTGGTGCTGAAGCTTGTAATTTCAAATCTGATTTCAGGGTCAGCTTCAGACTCTATGAGTGGAAAAACATTAGCAGTGTCTATCTGCTCACAGTGTGGTTGGTACAGAAAGGATGGGCCTGAGAACCATATAGAGTTCTGAAGGCATGCTGCTTGAGTAGGCCTAGTAGCATAATCTGCAGGGTTTTGATCCTCTGTAGAGAGGGCCTGTTTATCATCATCTTTAGTTTTCTGAAATACTGTTATCCCTAGATTGTCTATCTCAATGTTGGAATTGACTTCTTCTTTACCATATAGTGTAGGAGAGTCACAGTGTTGTGTTGACCTGCCAAAGCTTTCCTTGACAATGAAGTTGTTGTGACAGGGACTGAGAAGGGATGTGCGTCCATTTGTTAACACAGACGTCTTCAAAGTGCTTATGTTGTCAGGCTGGTGCACTGTCCCCTGGCAAACTTCTCCTACAATGACCCACCCCAGGTCCAGTCTCTGTGCATAGGGGGCGTTATAAGGTCCATTGATTTTCTGGCGTACCTTGTGTACTTGCAGGATATTTCTTCCAAGAAGTAGAAGGATAGGAACATCTGGCCCAACAACTGGGATAAGGTGAGCAATTGAGCGGAGGTGAGGGTGGTGATGAGCCACTTCTGGAGATGGAATCTCAGTTTTGTCGTCAGGTATCATGCCACACTCTATTAGGGTAGGAAGTGGGAACTGCACTTTCTTATTGAAGGATTCAATGGTAAAGTCAGTAGCTCTTCTCCCTGTGGTTTTAATTGTCCCTGCACATGTCCTTAGAGTGTATGGAACTGCACTTGCCTTAAGGTTAAAGATATCAAAGAAATCTGACTTTGCAAGGGATCTGTTGCTCTGTTCATCTAGCACTGCATTCATTTTCACTGCCCTTTCTCTCTTGCCAGTGGGATACACAGTCACTAAACAGATTTTAGAGCATGATCGTGCACTCTTGCCTTGTCCACATACTTCTGTGCAATTAGACATTACAGAGGAGAGTGGGGTCTCTTGTGGTTCCCTGCCCTGATCTTTCCTGGGTTCTACAGTCTCTAGTGGGGCAGGAGCAGGGCCAGGGTGCAAAGCTGCAATATGTCTCTCACTGCCACATTCTGTACATTCTACTGGTATTTTGCAGTCTTTGGCAATGTGATAAGTAGATCCGCAGCACTTGAAACAGATGCCGTTTTGTTTAAGGAAGAACATCTGCTCTGCAATGGGTTTGCTTCTAAAGCCTTTGCATTTCTTTAGTGGATGTGGTTTTTTGTGTATTGGACAATGTCTATCAGGGTTTTCTATGGTGTGTACCTTGTGTGTGCTTTGGTAGTCAGTGACTTCTGAAGGTACAGCTGTTTTGTGTGTGGATACATAGGTCCTACCGTGAGGTCTGTGAGGTCTCTCAGGTCTGTGTGATTGATTGCCGCTGGTGGTGAAGGCGAAACTGGGATCACTTCGGATTTTCGCTTGCTGTCGGACAAACCTAGAAAACACAGAGAAAGGGGGAAAGGCAACTCCATAATCTTCTTTGAATTTGCCTCCTACAGACATCCACTTGTCTTGCAGATTTGAGGGTAGTTTCTCTACTATGGGATTAGTGCCTCTAGCTGTATCTAGATACGAAAGTCCTTGCAAGTAGCCATCCTCTTTGGCATATTCTATCTCTAGTAGAAGATCACTTAGTTCTTGTAGCCGCACGTTGTCTCTGTAGCCCACCTTGGGAAAGACTTCAAGTTTTTTCAACAGTGCTCCTTCTATTACCTCTGGGGATCCATACGTTTCTTCTAGTCTTTTCCAGGTCATGTTGAGTCCTGCTCCAGGGTTGAACAGGTTTGCTCTTCTCATCCTCTTAGCATGCTCTGCTGACTCAGTACCAAGCCATTTTATCATTAAATTAAGCATTTCTGCTGGTGATAAGTTCAGACCTTCAGTGGCATTCAGAAAGGAAGATTTCAATGCCCAATAGTTTTCAGGACAGTCATCAAATTGGAGAAAGCCTGAGCTAACCATTTCTTTGCGGATGAGATATTTGGTGACATCCACTGCACATTGTTGTTCGCGTATGTAATCTATAGGTTGAGGTGATGGGAACACTTGTTTTTTGTTCTTAGGGGTTTCTGGTGCTTCCTTCTTGGTTTGCTGGCAGCCGCTGACCTCATGTGGTTGATTGGGCCTGCTCAGGGGGTATGTTGATCTCGGCCTGAATTCCTTTGCTTCAGGTTTAAGAGGCTGTTCCTTTGTATGCGCATCAGTAAGGCTCTGGACGTACTCACTTGTACGATCTGCAGAGAATAGAGGTTTTTCTGGAACCTCTGAGTCTTTATATGATTTTTCACTTCCTGACCGACTTGTTGCCCCGTAGGCAGCGGCCTCTGCTTCAGCAGCTGCAACTGCAGTCTGTCGCTGCAGGATGAGCAATTTTGATTCTAAAACCGCTTCTTCTTGTGCTATGGCAGCTTCCCTAGCTGTTTCCTTAGCTGCTTCCTTAGCTCTTTCTTGTGCTATGGCAGCTTCCCTAGCTGCTTCCTTAGCTGCTTCCTTAGCTCTTTCTTGTGCTATGGCAGCTTCCCTAGCTGCTTCCTTAGCTGCTTCCTTAGCTCTTTCTTGTGCTATGGCAGCTTTCTTTGCTGCTAACTCCTGCATCATCATGGCTTCTTTTTCTGCGTACTGTAGCTGGACACGGGCAGCTTCTGCCTTGGCACGAGCTCTAACTGCTGAGGAACTTGCTGAGGACATCTTGCTAGCCCGTGAAGTTCTGGAGACATGCGACTTTGCATCGTCTTGCTGGGCACTGGGAATGTTCTCCCTGCCTTGCTGTGTCGGCGGTAGCGTGGCATCAGCCTGGTACTTTGTTCCTGATCTTAGACTCATGTTGCAGTAATGGCGTCTCAGTTTATTCCAGACCACCACGTGGGTTGTCTTTTTACTGGCTATTCCAGACCGCCAAGTGGATTGTCTTTTTACTGGCTATTCCAGACCGCCAAGTGGATTGTCTTTTTACTGTTCTTCCAGACCGCCAAGTGGATTGTCTTTTTACTGTTCTGCTTCGCGTTATTGAACTGTTGTATAACACTAGTCAGACAGCTTAACAATAATTCAGAAGTCAAGAAACGTGAGACATCAGATCTGTATGTATTCTCTTTTCTGAATAACTTTGTAAAACTACAATATAAACATAAACAAAACATATGTGTCAGTACATTACATATAATACAGCAGCCTCACTCCATCAGTGAGAGTACTCACAGACAATTCCATCATTAGTCCAGGAATAGATCAAGAGCTCCTCTGCATGCAGCCTGCCACATCCAGGAGCAGTGATGAAATGGAGGAAATACAGTTCCAGGTTAAAGGTTACTGCCTCTGACAATACACTTCCTGTAAAGTTCTGGCGAAGTAGAAACTAACGCTGACCACTAGATGGCAGCAACGTCAAACATAACATTTCAGTATAATCTTTACAGCACATTACATCCATTTATTATGCACAAAATGAGCAGAACAGTGTCATCTAAGTGATTTGAGAGAGAGAGAGGGGTTTTGCTGGGGTATGCTATGGCAGCTAACAATGGCCCATAGGCCTATAATGTGCAGATGTCTAACAGGCATTATGTCTGTTATTACAGTAACTGACATACTACACTAGAAGATCAGAAGATTGCATGTTTAAAGTGGTGTTATCATTAGAGATGAGCGAATCGAATCCAACGAAGTGGAATTCAAACCGAATTTCAGGATAAATTTGATTTGCCGCAAAGCCGAATTTCCTTGTGCTTCATGGTAGCAAATCGATTTAACCTGAAATAGTGTAAAAAAAAAAAATAATAAATCATACTTAGCTCATGACAGACTGGCCATCGCTATCTTGATTGAAGATCCTAGCTGAAATCCCATGCATGGTGACGTATGACGGCGCTACACCAGCTGGCATGACGACGTCATCTCGGGCCGCTCGAGATTTCCCGCCAGATCTTCAAGCATGATGGCGGCGGATGGCCTGTCGCGAGCAAATTGAGGTGGTAATTATGATTTTAACTTTTTTTCTGTAAATTATACACTGCATTTTTACTCTCAGATGCCGCGATCATGAATGAAAGCGGCATCTGATGGGTACAATGATGGGGAGCGGCGCCAATGCAGATCCCTGTCATTGCACCCGCTACTTACAAAAAAAATTTGCTTTGTAAAATTTTGCAAAGCAGCTGAATCGAATTTTATAACACTTTGCTCATCTCTAGTTATCATCTCCGACATTGGTGGCATATCGCAATCTCCAGATTAGGCCCCCAAAAGTGAAGTAGAGTGCACCGCGCATGCACGGTGTGCTTTTCATTTATTTCTATGGAAGTTCCGAAAATAGTCGAGGAAGTGCTGAATGGAGAGCACACTGTGCAAGCGCAGCCACTGCTCTGTTCACCTCTATGGGACTTCCTGAAATAGCCAAGCCAGCACTTGGCTATTTTCATAACTCCCGTAGAAATGAATAGAGGGTGGCTGCAGATGTGTAGCTTCCCTCAGTTCACTTTGACGGTCCAATTCTGGAGATGAGCGGATCCCAGAGGTGGCACCAGCATATGCCACCAATGTCTGAGATGAGACATTACCTTTGCGTCCTCTAGTGGGACATAGAAAAAAATATGATGCCAGTTACTCTATGTATTTGGGAGCCTCGATGTCAGTCTCATAGTGATGAATGGAGAAGTAATTGACTTCCTGTCCTGTGCCAGTTGAAGATCAGTTGGTCACATGATACAGCTACAATTAGAAGAGAGGGCATAGCTCACAAATATAGTTACTGATGTGTTCTGTCCCCAGATGCAGATCCAGTTGTTTTTCTGTGTGTTTATCAGCTTGACATTGCATTTTACTGTGTTGTAATTCATTTGCATTATATTGTATGGTAACAGCACCATCTACTGATGAGTTCATGTATTTCATCCAGCCTGTTTTTCCCTATGCATTATGGGAGTCCCAGGGCATTGTGGGTAGTTCCTGGTTCTTTCTAGTCTTGTACTGGTACAGCAAGCGGCCACCATCTTATGTCTCAGGAGCCACACACTCTCACTGGTTCTCCTGCCCCATTCATCTGTTATTCAGCCTGTTTTTAAGCATAGTCGGTAAGGGCACTATGTGTCATTATACTGCAGTTTATTATGTTTTGCATTTGATAGCATTGTCATTGCATTACCTCATGTACCTTATGTATAGCAGATTATTCTGTATCCCATACAATGTACTATAGATGTATATGTTCTAAAATACTACTGTTTTATTCTGTAGTTTCACCTCTCTTGTCAATCTACTATCAATAAATAGAAAGTTAAAGCAGTACAGTTTTCTCTTCTTATCAAGACAGAGAAGGTTTAGCTACATGTCAGATTACACACCGTGCTAACGTGTATGAGGACAGTATAGTGAAACGACTGCTGAGAACGACTGCTGAGAACAAGCTCAGAGTGAAACCGGCTACAACAACTTCTCTCCAGAACAGAGAATCAGAAATCCGCCCCTGCTAAGAGAGATGCCCTTCACTTCAGAACGGTATTACACAGACCGGATTAAACCAGATACTTCTAACAGGTATGGCCGTGCACCACACATTCACTCTGACAACACAACACCAGCCGGTTCCAGCACCAATCAAGCCACAATGGACTTTGCCAGGATCCTTGCTCGACGCGAGCTGGTCTTCCAAAGTTCAGCGACCCTGGGTAGAACTATAAAGCTTGGCGAGCTTCCTTCCAAAATGCCACCAGAGACTTAGGTCTGTCATGTAGTGAGGAACTGGATCTCCTGGTAAAATGGCTGGGAAGTGAGTCCGCCGAACACACTAGAAGGATTAGAGACATCAATGTAAATTATCCAGACATTGGTCTAAAAAGGGTCTGGGATAGACTTGATGAGGTTTATGGTGCAGCAGAGGTCATAGAAAGTGCCTTATTTAAGAGAATTGAGGACTTTCCTAAAATAGCGAACAAAGGCTATGCTTAGAGAGTTAAGTGATTTATTAATGGAGCTGAGTGTAGCAAAGGCAGAAGGAGATCTGGTGGGATTGACATTCCTTGACACTGCTAGAGGTGTAAATCCCATAGTTCAGAAGCTTCCATACAACCTGCAAGAGAAGAAGTGGGTCATGTATGGTTCTCGGTATAAACAGACTTACAATGTATCATTTCCTCCATTTAACGTGTTTGTAGATTTTGTCTCTCAACAAGCAAAAATCTGAAATGATCCTAGCTTTGATTTCATGATGTCATGTGCCACCAGCTCAGTCAGTAAACCTCGTAGGGCAACGGTGGAGGGCCACAAAATTAACGTTTCTTCCACAGGTTCAGTCCATAAAGAGTTCAGCTCCTATCAAGGAGGAGACAAACCCAAGGACCCGAGCAGACAGTGTCCCTTACACAGGAAGCCTCATTCCCTACTTAAGTGCAAAGCCTTCAGGGAAAAGTCATTGGAAGACCGCAAGACCTTCCTCAAGGAGAACAACATCTGTTTTAAATGCTGCTCTTCAACTTCGCACTTTGCCAGGGACTGTGAGGTTAGTGCAAAGTGTGCTGAATGTGACAGCACAGATTATAACACAGCTCTACACCCTGGGCCACTACCGTGGGCTTCACCCAAAAGCCAAGACCATAGCGGGGACCGAAAGGACACAAATACTGACACTTTGGCAGTTACTTCTTAATGTACAGAGGTTTGCAGAGACTTCAGAGGAGCCACATCCTGCTCTAAAATCTCCCTAGTGAAGGTTTACCCAGCAGACGACCGAGACAAAGCCATCAAAGTGTATGCAATTCTAGACGATCAAAGTAACAAGTCGTTAGGGAAGTCTGCCTTCTTTGATAGCTTCGACATCAGAGGACCCGGTGCCCCCTACTCTCTAAGAACTTGTGCTGGTACTGTGGAAACAGCCGGAAGGAGGGCAAGCTGCTACATAGTTGAGTCCAGCGATGGTCAAGTGCGTCTGCCTTTACCAACTATACTGGAATGTAACCAGATTCCTGACAACAGGTCCGAGATACCCACGCCAGAAGTAGCAGCTCATCAGCCTTACCTGAAGCGTATAAGATACCTAATCCCAAACCTGGATCCTGAAGCTCAGATAGTATTACTCCTCGGGAGGGATATCCTACAGGTCCACAAGGTTAGACAGCAGATCAATGGACCTCACAACACTTCATACGCCCAGAGACTTGACCTAGGATGGGTCATTGTAGGAGAAGTCTGTTTGGGAGGTGTACACAAACCAACAACTGTCAACAGCATGCTTACCAGTACACTTGAGAATGGACGTCCATCTCTTCTCCAACCATGCGAAAATCACTTCTTCATCAAGGAATTGGCTCAAACCACTTCATCACAAGGTACCTTTGCAGGTCCCACCTATGATGACTTCATCTGGGTTGGCAATCAAGACCACCTGGGATCCACAGTCTTCCGCAAGAGGACAATTGTATGGCAATGTCATTCGAAGATAGACTGTTCCTAGATATAATGGAGCAGGGAATGGTGCAGGACGAAACAAGAAGTTGGGTTGCACCTCTACTCTTTAAGCCTCAAAGACAACTCTTACCCAACAATAGAGAACAAGTTTTCAAATGATTTGTCTCTCAGGCACAGCCTACGAAGTAAACCTGAGATGAGAGATCACTTCTTTACCTTCATGGAAAAGATATTCCGGAACGATCATGCAGAGTTAGCACCCACACTTCGAGACTCAGAGCGCTGGAACCTTCCCATGTTTGGGGTGTATCACCCGAAGAAGCCAGGTCAGATCAGAGTAGTGTTTGACTTAAGTGCCAAGTGTGAAGGCGTATCATTGAGCAACGTTTTGCTGTCAGGCCCGGAGATAAACAACAAGCTCATTGGAGTGCTTCTCCGTTTTCGCAGAGACTATTCATGGCTTATATCCAACAGATGTTCGATTGCTTCCTAGTTAAGAAAAAACATAGAAATTTGAGATTCCTATGGTTCAAGGACAACGATCCCTCTAAAGATGTTACAGATTATCGTATAAAATTTCACATCTTCGGTAATAGTCCTTCTCCTGCAGTCGCCCTCTATGGATTAAGACGCGCAGCTCAGAAAGTAGAAGAAAAGTACGGAGCGGATGTCAGACTCTTTGTAGAGAAGGACTTCTATGTGGATGACTGTCTGAAATCAATGCCCTCAGATGAGACTGCAATCAGTCTTCTTAAAAGAAGCCAGGAGATGCTCTCTCTGTCTAACCTTAGGCTACACAAGATCGCTTCTAACAGCCAGAAATTGATGGAAGCCTTTCCTTCTCAGTATCTGAGGAAAGGGATTTAGGAGTAATTATTTCAGAAGACTTAAAAGGTGGGAAGACAATGTAATAGAGCAGCACGAAATGCCAGCAGAATGCTTGGATGTATAGGGAGAGGTATAAGCAGTAGAAAGAGTGAAGTGCTTATGCCGCTGTACAGAACACTGGTGAGACCTCACTTGGAGTATTGTGCGCAGTACTGGAGGCCATATCTCCAGAAGGATATAGATACTCTAGAGAGAGTTCAGAGAAGAGCTACTAAACTAGTACATGGATTGCAGGATAAAACTTACCAGGAAAGGTTAAAGGACCTTAATATGTATAGCTTGGAAGAAGGAAGAGACAGAGGGGATATGATAGAAACTTTTAAATACATAAAGGGAATCAACTCGGTAAAGGAAGAGAGCATATTTAAAAGAAGAAAAACTACCACAAGAGGACACAGTTTTAAATTAGAGGGGCAAAGGTTTAAAAGTAATATAAGGAAGTATTACTTTACTGAGAGAGTAGTGGATGCATGGAATAGCCTTCCTGCAGAAGTGGTAGCTGCAAATACAGTGAAGGGGTTTAAGCATGCATGGGATAGGCATAAGGCCATCCTTTATATAAGATAGGGCCAGGGGCTATCCATAGTATTCAGTATATTGGGCAGACTAGATGGGCCAAATGGTTCTTATCTGCCGACACATTCTATGTTTCTATATTCTTATGCCAGAGAGGTACTGTGTATACGCTGATATTTGTGTTGGTGCCATCTTGTGGCGGATTTTGGGTACTACATTTCACTATCATTGGTTTTATATTCATTGTTATTTATTTTACATAAATTATTGTATAATAAATCATTTATATTTTTGCATAGATGCGTGTACCTTGTCTTACTGATTGCACAATATAATTAAATAACCGATCAAACTCTTTTTGAGGTGTCATATATGTCCACCTCGAGGATCAAAAACATCATTTGAAATTTTTCTTTGATCCTTTCTTTTATATAAAGCCTTACGCTTTATATCCCCGACAATGTAGATTGGCTCATTCCTTCTGACCTGATTCAGGAAATTGAATCACAAATTGAGAACTTTGATGAGGAACTCCAGCTTCCTGGCCAAGAAATCAACCACCTTGACACAGGCCAGGAGCTTCTTCAGGTCAGTTGCCTTAAGATGTAAAAACCACATCATCTGCCATGACACAGCTGAGAAGACACCAACCAGTTTTATTGCCGATCCAAAAATTGCACATGAGGGGCCCCTAATACCACAAGGCATGTCCCTGGAAGAAAAACTTGAAAGTGGGGAACCCCCACAAAAAGACCCAGGGACGCTAATGCTGTGGAGCCATTCCTTGTGCACAAAGCACCACCTGCTAAAAAAAACACCAAAGAGCTGTAAGCGACGATGTAATAGAAAGAATCATCAAAAACAAGACACAGCCGTGAAGGACGAGTTTGCTGAAGACCTTTTAAAGGCATCTTGTGAAGCTTCCAAAGCCAGTCTTAAAAGGAAAGCACCAACCTCTGATGACAGCCAGTCCAGAACATTTCTACCAGCCAAAAGAGCTGTGGCAGAAAACATGTCTGCTCCATCTACCAAAGATGTAGGAAGCCCAGAGCTGGGAACACCACAAGTGGAGATGGCCTATACCCAGAGAGCACTGAACAACTTGTCTGCAAAGAATTTATCTATCCTGAAGAGCAGCAGCCAGAAAAGCATGCTAGACGATGACATCATTAACAAGGCAAGGCCCAGGATCTCTTACAGAATCAGTTTGGGGACTTTGATGGCTTGCAACCTGCCGCTGCTATTCGCTTCATTTGGTGGTAAAAGCAGAATTGCGTTATGGATTCCGTTACTACGGACAATAACGCAATTCTATGATGGGATGCATAACGGAATGTCTTTAGAGGCAATCTGTTATTCATTCCATCATAATAGAAGTCTATGGCCTGCATAACGGATCCGTCCCGTTTCCATTATGCAGGGGAGTCCTCTCTTGCATAACGGAAACGGGACGGACCCGTTATGCAGGCCATAGATTCTATTATGACGGAATGAATAACGGAATGCCTCTAAAGGCATTCCGTTATGCATTCCGTCATAGAATTGCGTTATGGTCCATGGTAACTGAATCCATAACGCAATTCTGCTTTTACCACCAAACGAAGCGCAAACGAATTTCCTAACTCTGAAATTCGCTCATCCCTAATTATAAGGTGTATTTTGTTTATGTTGGATACAGCAGTGGGTCCCAGAACAAGAATAACAGCTATAAACAGTCAATGACATTGATAAGCGTTGGTATCATTGGCCCAAGTTTAATACAGTTAAAGGGATTACAATGACCCTCAGTGACTGGGACTAAATTGTGTGTCATTGACATGTAATTTTCCACTGCTCCATGTTTAGTTATAATTAGTTAGATTTTTTGTATCTGCAGATCACTGTACCAGAGTGTGGGTCTTACTGTGTCCCTGCAATGAATATGGGATACAGCTGGAGGTGATGACTCTACCACAAGTCAGCGATATGGTGGCCACCGTGTCAGGATCAGATGACCTGCACTTCAGCAAGAGGCAGATTTCGGGTTCGGTCTCTGCACTCACCCACCGGACTTTCTGCAGTCAAATGTATTCACTAAAGTGAGTTTCCTGCTTCATCAAAGGCAGATTCCAGGCTTGGTCTCTGCTATAACTACTTGACTTGACATTCACCGGACTTTCCACAGACAGATGTATTCACCAAAGAAGTGAGTTTCCTGCTGCATTAAGAGGCAGATTCTGGGCTCAGTCTCTGCATTCACCACTGGACTTGTCATTCACCGGACTTTCCGCAGTCAGATGTATTCACAGAAGAGAGTTTCCTGCTGCATCAAAAGGCAGATTTCAGGCTTGACATTCAGCATTGATTTAGGGACAAATCTACCGTCCTTGTCACGTGCCATTGTTTTCCTCCACCGCCTATGGGAAGGGTAGTCGTTCAGCCATGGTTGGCTAGAGGTTTCCTCTACTGGGGGTTTTTCCTCTCCTGAGTGCTGAAGGCCCATCATCAACAGGGCCACATTTTAGACCAGTGCCCTGACTTCTAATGAGAACATCTACTGTATATTTGATACCTTGCAGTTAATAAAGAAGTCAGTGTATCTTAAGTAGTGGTGTGTCCGAGCCTCTTTATGAATCTTCATAGTCAACTGGATGGGGGTGCAAGGTCTCAGACCCTTGCCGATCAGATAGTGATGGCCTTTCTTGGTTTTATAGCTCAGTTTATTAATTTTTTATCCCCTACCTACAGGATAGGCGATCAGTATCTGGTGGGGACTGATGGGTCCCCCATTATCATGAGAATGGGGATCCTGTGTCCCCAAAGAAATGGAACAGTAGGTCAACCATGTTCCTTTCTGCTTCATTCAGTGTTTATGGGACTTCTGGAAATAGCTGAGCATTATTCTCGGCTATCTCAAGCAGTCTCCTAGAGAGTGAAAAGAGTAACTATGTGCACCTCAACCTGCCACTTCATTCATAAGGGGACACAGGATCCAGTTCTTGTGATCAGTGGTGGTCCCAGATATTCTGTGGATAGGGGAAAGTTTTGTATTGACAGAAACTATTGACATACCCAGTGAAGTCAACGGGTCTGCAAAAAATGTGGATGTAACATGGACTACATCCATATTTTTTGCAGATTTGAAAAACGGATATGGTTGTCTGCATGGGGTCCTATTACTATTATACTGGGAAAAAAAATGTATAGGTACAGTCAGCAGTGTACCTCCAATGGAGGCAGACCACTCAGCTGATATGGGGCTCCTGGAGGAAGGGGGCCTGGTCTTGGACAAAAGGCCCCACCTCCTAATTACACTTAATTCTCGTTCCTGTCTTGAATCCCTGTCTGGGGCTCAGGCTCTGCTTTCCAGCTCCCTGCTTCCTCTGCCCTGTCCTCGGGGCTCCCCTTACTCAGCACACCATCAGTGGGTAGAGCTGCACCTGGTGGAGTCCCGACTAGCGCTCTATGTTATCTCGCTGCTGGGCGCTGGGCTGGCCAATCAGCATTAGCAGTGCTAGCAGAGCCTGCTGCTGATTGGCTTGCCTAGCGCCAAGCAGAGAAACTTTCGTGTCCTGTGCCATGAGAGTCGGGATTTCATTCCTCTGCGAGCAACTTGCAAGTGACAGTGTAGAGGATGATGAGAGTGACTTCTTCGGAAACAATGACTTTAGGTGAGAAGTGACTGTGCTGTCAATAACATGTGTTTTTGGTGTGAAGTGAACCCCTCATTTCCAGTGCTGAACCCTCAGTTCTGATGCAGATGAACCTGAATCTTCACCCTCTCAGTCACAGACACAGTGTAACGCCGCAATGCCCTCCTCTGTGCACTGAGGTACTATAAGTGTCTCTTTCTCAGCTTCATGCACTGATGTAGAAACACATTGTTTCTCCTGCTTTACACTGCAGCTTAGCTCATCGGGAGGCACTATCACTGATGGGCTGGCTGGTGGGACCCCATCACAGAGAGCAGGAAGCCAGAAGGGTGAGGGGCCATTCATCTATGGCTGGGCCCCCTTCTCCCACGGGAGCCATAGCAGCTGCGTGGTCTGCCTCCATTGGATGTACGCCACTGATTTGAAAAGTATTCAGACCCATTCACTTTTTTAAAATTTTTGTTATTTTCTATTCCTGTGCTAAAATTAAAGATAAAGTTTTCCCCATCTTTCTTCACTCAGCATCCGATAATGACAAATGTTCAAAATCTTTGCTAAATTATTGAAAAGAAAAATCGAAAACATTGCTTTGACAGTATACAGGCCCTTTACTCAGTACTTAGTTAAAGTACATTTGGCTGCGATTACAGCCTCCAGTCTTCTTGGGTGTAGTGATAATTTACCTTCTGGAATTTTCTCCCATTTGCACACAAGAACTTGTAGCTTAGCCAGAGTGACCATTGGATTATTGGTCACCTATCTTACCAAAGCCCTTCTCCCCCAATTACTTAGTTTGATGGAACAGCCAGCTCTAGGAAGCGTTCTGGTTGCTTCAAACATCTACCATGTAAGAATCATGCAAGCCACTGTGCTCTTGGAAACGTTCAGTGCAGCAGACATTTTTCTGTACTCTTCTCCAGACATGTTCCTCTGCATAAGGCCTACTGCACACGACAGTTTTTTTTTTTAAGGTCCACAAAAACGGGGTCCATAGGTCCGTGATCCGTGACCGTTTTTTCGTCCGTGGGTCTTCCTTGATTTTTGGAGGATCCACTGACATGAAAAAAGTCGTTTTGGTGTCCGCCTGGCCGTGCAGAGCCAAATGGAAGTCAATGGGGACGGATCCATTTGACGTTGACACAATATGGTGCAATTGCAAACGGATCCGTCCCCATTGACTTTCAATGTAAAGTCAGGAGTCCCTATTATACCATCGGATCGGAGTTTTCTCCAATCCGATGGTATATTTTAACTTGAAGCGTCCCCATCACCATTAGAATATACCATTGGATATGAGTTAGATCGTGAAACTCAGATCTGACAGTATATTCTAACACAGAGGCGTTCCCATGGTGATGGGGACGCTTCAAGTTAGAATATCCTACGAACTGTGTACATGTCTGCCCCCTGCTGCCTGGCAGCACCCGATCTCTTACAGGGGGCTGTGATCCGCACAATTAACCCCTCAGGTGCCGCACCTGAGGAGGGTTAATTGTGCGTATCATAGTCCCCTGTAAGAGATCAGGGGCTGCCAGGCAGCAGGGGGCAGACCCCCCTTGGCCCCCCCTCCCTCCCTCTATTGTATTAATTTCATTGGTGGCCAGTGTGCGGCCCTTCCCTCCGGCCCCCCGCTCCCTCCCTCTATTGTATTATTTTCATTGGTGGCACAGTGTGCAGACCCCACTGGCCCCCCCTACCTCCCTCTATTGTATTATTTTCATTGGTGGCACAGTGTGCGGCCTCCCCTCTCCCCCGATCATTGGTGGCAGCGGAGAGTTCCGATCGGAGTCCCAGTTTAATCGATGGGGCTCCGATCGGTAACCATGGCAACCAGGACGCTACTGCTGGCCGGTCACAGACAGCGCAGCAGGTAAGTATGATGCTTCTAATATTGCTAAGTAACCATGGCAACCAGGACTGCAGCAGTGTCCTGGTTGCCATGGTTACCGATCAGAGCCCCAGCGATTAAACTGGGACTCCGATCAGAACTCTCCGCTGCCACCAATGATCGGGAAGGGGGGAGAGGGGAGGCCGCACACTGTGCCACCAATGAAAATAATACAATAGAGGGAGGGGGGAGAGGGGAGGCCGCACACTGTGCCACCAATGAAAATAATACAATAGGAGGGAGGGGGGGCCGCACACTGTGCCACCAATGAAAATAATACAATGGAGGGAGGGGGGGCCGCACTGGCCACCAATTAAATTAAAACTGGGGAGGGAGGGGGGTCTGCCCCCTGCTGCCTGGCAGCCCCTGATCTCTTATAGGGGGCTATGATATGCACAATTAACCCTTTAGGTGGGAACGCCTCTGTGTTAGAATATACTGTTGGTTCTGAGTTTTCACGAAGTGAAAACTCAGCTCTGAAAAAGCTTTTATGCAGACGGATCTGCGGATCCGTCTGTATGAAAGTAACCTACGGCCACAGATCATGGACGCGGATGCCAATCTTGTGTGCATCAGTGTTCTTTCACGGACCCATTGACTTGAATGGGTCCGTTAACCGTTGTCCGTCAAAAAAATAGGACAGGTCATATTTTTTTGACGGACAGGAAACACGGATCACGGATGCGGCTGCAAAACGGTGCATTTTACGATTTTTCCACGGACCCATTGAAAGTCAATGGGTCCGCGAAAAAAAAAGGAAAACGGCACAACGGCCACGGGTGCACACAACGGTCGGGTGCAGGAGGCCTAATCCTGTCTCTCAGTTCTGCAAGCAGAGCTAAATTTCAAGTGTCATAGCAAACAGTCTGCAGGGGTTTGTCCATGCAAATTGTTTTTCATTTTTAATATGTTTGCAAAAATTTCTAAAATTATGTTCTCATTTTACTTATTATGGGGTATTGAGTGCAGATTGAAGGGGACACTTGCATTTTTCTTTATTTTAGCACAAGGTTGCAACATAACAAAATGTGCAAAAATAAAAGGATCTGAAGACTTTCCAAAGGCATTCTACACAGCTCTTTCATGCTATATATACTATTTAACACACAGATGGGTCCCATAAACATATATGGATAATGGTGGATTCACATGAAGCTCCTCTGCAGTGGTAACACTTCTTTCTGCTGTTCCATGGAATCAGACTGGCATTGGCTGCTGCTGGGCTGGCAAAGGCACTGGTGACCAGGACAGGCAGCAGCAGCTCCACAATCTACTTGTCCTGCACTGTCTAGGTTCTAGCCTTTGGCTGCTAGGCTCGACTGAGGGATGGGCTAAGCACAAGCCCTGCTTCATGTTCTCATAGTAAACCACTAGCCAGCGGTTGCTGGGTGGTTTCACTACACTTCAGTTGACGCACAATGGAGCCGCTGTTTACAGGTTTAACGTGCACCTAGCTACGGTCATTTAGGGACACTCATCAGCCCAACACTAGTGCCTCAATATAAGCATTAAAAGAAGCTGCAGTGAAGCAGCGCAGTTGTAAAGCTATCACACAAGTTTTCTCATTGAATCTCACTGAGGTGCAACCCAAGCTGAGAAAACTTCACTTGAATCACACTAAAGTCGCAATTCAGGTTGCCTGACTGTCCTGCAGCAAATGTTTGTGCCTAGCACTGCTATTAGGGAGGTATCACACATAGTTTTTAGTGGAAGTTTTTGATGCAGGCTTTAAGCCAAAGCCAGAAGTGGTTTGGAAGGGAATGCAAATTATAAAGGAAGGACTTAAAAGGGTTATCCAAATACCCTTGCCCCTCACACAGATTGTACTTACCTCGCTCCCTGGCACCGACGTCACTCCTGATGGCCGCACAGACGCTGCAGCATTTCCCCATCGCACGGATGAAAATATCCGGCGATGGGGTGTGGGGGCAGCCAATAGCAGGCCACTATATGGATGAGCCTCCCTAGTGTCACCCGCAATGTTTTCATCCGTGCAATGGGAAGATGCACTGACGGCCGCGCGGGCATCAGGAGCAATGCAGGTACAGGGGAGCGAGGTAAGTACAATCTGTGTAAAAAGCCCGATCATTTAGGGAGGCATTATAGGGGTTGGATAACCCCTTTAAGGTGGATTTAGACTGCCTGAGTTTTGGCCAGATTATCGGGAACCACTGTTCCTGCGAATGCTCGTTCCTGACAATTTGTGCAGGCACATCAATCATCGTTTCTAGGCAGCAGATTGTGCTATCTAAACAGCGATCTGCTGCCCAGAAACAATGATTCTGCATGAGGACAAGGGATCACAATACAGCGGTCTCCTTCACTGAACGAGCAGCCGACTGTCGGGAAGGAACGATTGCTTCGACAGTTGGCTGTAACATTGTGCGGTGTAAAACCACCTTTAATCTTCTCCTTCATGAAGGATCCACTTTTGACTTTGGGTCAAAATTCTGCATCAAAAACTGCCACAAAATGCTGTGTCTTACATTACCCTTAGGAGCTAGAAGTTAAAGTGGCCATACACAGTAGATAGAATTGGTTGATGGTTGAACAGCAGTTGAACAAACAATCTTCTGGTAAATGTTTGTTTTAGAGACACGGCCATAAACATTTTAGTCAATATTGGTCAAACTGGCCAAACATGTTCAATGAAACCGGGGATGGATGAAAAATCCTACTGGGAACCTTCTTTCAAAGAAAGATTTTTTCATTCACAAATGATCTTACTTTGAAAACTAAAAATCTTTCACCTGACTATCAGACGAAAATATTGGACACAGACGATTTCTTTTAAAATGAATAGTCTATCATCGTTAGGCTAAAACTATCATTTGTTGATAAATTTCACCAGATGAACATTTGTTTTGGTTGAAATTGTCCTTATTGATCAACTTTCGACAATGTGTATGGCCACCTTTGCAGAGCAGTAACATTTAGGCTATGTTCACATGATGGATATTAATCCAATGTATATTTTCCACAGAACAAATCTGAGGCTGAACCTTGGATTTCTGCCAAGTATTTGTGGACTTGCAGTTTGTACTACTGTGAATCCGCACAAGGATTCACCCCATTGTCATGCAATGGGGCTAACCTTTGCTTTTTCCTTGTAAAATAAGTGATAAACCACCAGTGATAACCAACACAGAAAATGTCCTATGCATGTGAACAAGGTAGGATGCAGACTTCATGAGCATTTAAAGTGTACCTAAACATTGAAATAAACTTTATTAAAGCCTTTTGTAAATTTTAAATGTGGTAAAATTAATATTTAGAATATATATATATTTTTTTTTTTCCCCTTACAAAATATAGCACTTTGGAATCCATACATTTATTTGTCTACCGCTGACATGTCAGCTGTGTATGAGTGCACAGATTTCACTGTGGGAGATGTACAGCATGGAGCACACATCACTGCTCCTGCTTGTAACCCCTCATCACCTGCTAAAGCCTGGTCTAGCACACCACCAATGTGGTATGCAAAGCTTCCAGCACTGTGGCGCGAGCGCAGGCAGGAGCAGTGATGAGTGCTCCTGCCTGTACATCACTCACTGCGGCCCCTATGCCAGAAGTACAGTGAAATCTGTACCACTGTACACCACTGATATGTCAGGGATTCCAAAGCACTATAGGCACCTGAACTTCAAGTGCCTATTTCTTAAGGACAACTTTAAAAAAAAAATAAAAGTATATTACAAGTATTCTTTTTATGACAACTACAATAGGTTTTAATAAAGCATATTACAAAGTTTAGGTTTTCAGCATGGAATACTTGATTAAACCAAATGAAATTAAAAATACTGTGTATGACAAATGTATTCTCCTTCTGTCATATTTCCATCTCTTCTTTCCCTAATAACCTAAGCCTACGGCACATAGCAGGGGCGATAACGGGGACCTCCACTGAGTGCCTCACTGTAGAATAAATAATGGTGATGCCTTGCCATTAATGCTTACTCTTGTGCAGGCACCTTTATGCAACAATTTCACCCAGGAGATAAATTTGTCCCCCATCTCAGATTTTTCCGAGACTGCCCATATGTACTTCCACTTGATGTTCTCGAAGGGTAAGCAAAAGATCATTTCTATTTCAATTTCATGCCAGCTTATTTGCAGCCCTGAATTGTGAAACTGCTGAGTAAGCCAACAGGCCATAGCCATAGCAGATAGGGGGAGACTTATCAAAACTGGTGTAAAGGAAAACTGGCTTCCACCTTTCGTTTTCCAAAGCAGCGGTGAAAAATGAAAACTGGAATCTGATTACTTGCTATGGGCAACTAAGTTAATTTTCCATTACACATTGTCTTTATATTAAAATGGGTTTATCTGCTTTTTTCAGATGTCATTTATTATAAATGGAAAATATAGCAAGAAGCAGGGGTGACATGATCTGACGATTTATCAGCTTTGCTTGCCATCTATAAAACCCTATGCATTATACATTTTTTCCACTAGTAAATAAAACCTTGAAGAAGCCTTCCTTTTACTTTTCACCTCTGCATTGGCTAAAAGATGCAAGCTTTTGTGAATATTTCCCCCTCAGAATATCAGGCAAGACCTCTGATGCCAAAAGTGCATACTGTTTTTCAGCTTGTCAAGTACATAGACTTTTAAATGCGGAACATCCTCAGAAGGTTTTTCACGTTTCATAAAATTCTTCCTCGCTTTTCATATTGTCTGTCACCTGTCAGCCCACCAAAGTCCCTGCAGATTTCATTCCATTTCTCATTCCTGTACATCTTTCTGAGCTCTGCTTTTGGCTCTAGTCTGGTCAAGTCCCTTCACCTTTCATTTTCAAGGCAGTAGATTGCTTCATAGATATGGAAGATTGCCAGGCAAATCCCCACTGCCAGGATCGTAGATGCTTTGATTTCCCAAGAGAAAGCTTTAAGATGAAACATATAAATCTTGGGCTATATCACCTTGTCCATACTTGTTGACACTAGATGCTTGGTGATTGTGTATATATGTAATGTTATAATATGTATCATTATGGCTTTATATGTTGATTTTCATAATATTTTACCAACCTGTTTATTGGTAATATAATATTTTGTTTTTAAAAATCAAATTTTTTTATTTTTCTTTAAAAAAAATAAAAAATATATTTTCACAATCCTAATTAGAGGAAATAAGGGTATATATGCACCTCCCAAAACCTTCCCAGACAATCTTTTAACCCCAGACTAATCCTATTTGCACTCTCCTAGTCTGCGCTGAGAATAAAAAATAAATAGCCATATTTCCTACAAAAAATTACTATTAAATAAGTTTATTCTTTAAAAGTATTCATTGAATTTGCCAGTAAAATATTATATATTAGTGTTGATCGAGCATGCTCGGCCAAATACCTTGTGTGCTCGAGCGCGATGCTCGAGTCTCCTCCCCGCATGTTTGTTGGCTGGTAAGTGCTGCCACTCACTGTAATGCTGTAACCATGTAGGTTACTGGCATTACAGTGATTGGCTGTCCGAAACCCGTCAACGGGTGCTATAAAGCACCGATGACACGTGGTTCGGCCAGTCTTAGTCAGGGAGAGCTGTGCTGTAGAAGGGACAGATAGTGTAGGGAATTGAATTTTATTTTTTGCCAGAGCACAAGAAACACTCATCCACGATACCTAGCTTCATGTCTCAGTTTTCAGGGCGGCGCAGGACACCACTCTCGACATCACACCAGCTTCGACCAAGTGGTCAGTTGGATTAGAGCAGATAATGCTTCCAGTCGGTTTAGCACCACCCAGTCTTCCACAAAGTCCAGTCTCAGTAGCCAAGAGTCTGGTCAACAGAATCCTCGCCCTGATTCTCCTTTCTCCAATCATGGAGAGTCTTTGCAAACAAGTGATCCCGCACTCGGATATTCTGAGGAGCACTTTTCATTGTCATTCCTTAATTTGGGCCTCTCGCCAAGCACGCTTGAAGACGGACATGAAGAGATCTTGTGCCCTGATTCCCAAACTCTTCAACATCCACAGTCAGAAGAAAATCGCGGTGGAAAATGGCAGATGATGATAATGAGACACAGTGTTGCCAATAAGTCAACCGCAATTAGTGTCTCAAGAGGTTGATGATGAGGATGAGACACAGTTGTCAATAAGTGAGGTTGTTGTTAGGTTAACAAGTCAGGAGGATGACCAGAGTGAGAAAGTGGAATAGGAGGTGGTGGACGATGAAATCACTGACTCAACCTGGGAAGGTGGCAAGCCGAGCGAGGACAGCAGTACAGAGGTGGAGGAATCCGCAGCATTGCAATAGACTGGAAGAGGCAGTGGGGTGGCAAAAGGTTGAAGGCGGGCCACAACAAACAGGCCCGCAACTGTCCCCCGGAATATTTTGGCCAACACCGATTACTGGATGTTCACCCTTCTCAAACCCGGCGACAAAGAGAACTTCTCATCTCTCATTCCTGTGGTAGAGACGATGAGCAAAATGGTGCAATACCAGAGGGTCCTTGTGGAAAAATTGCTCCAAAAATTGTCAGCTGACAACGCTGGCGTCAGAGTCCGTAGTTCCATAGGCAACTGAGGAGGGGAGACGAGGGTAACACACAGCAGTTCCAACAGAGGCTGTCACAACCAGACAGTTGAGAAGCTCTGACAGGAGCTTTCCAGATCCTCCTCCTTGAGTTTCTTTGTTTTGGTTAAGTTCCTCATCTCGTTAGTCTATCTCAGCTGTCATGCAGTTGGACTGATTGCTTCCCTTTAAGTTCCTCCCCATGATGCATTAGGTTGCGGCTTATACAACTTCCTGGAGTGTGTGTGCTTGCTGTTTCTATTTCCCAGTCCTCTGCAAGATAAGTGCTGTTCCTTTATTTGTGATTTTCTGTCTGCTGGATTTTCAGGTGACCCTGACTCCCTCCGTGTCTAGTGTAGGGAGCCGGTGGTCGTGTCCCCTCAGTATTGTAGGGTCTTCAGGTATTAGATAGCCGAGGTACGTGGATATGCGCCCATCCACCTTTGGGGTGTTCGCATAGGCTGAGCAATTAGGGAGAGTGGCAGGTCTCATGTAGGGGTCTCCCTTTTGTTCCTTAGTTGTGGATCCAGTGAGTCCTTATTGTATTGCATTGTCTTGTTTCCTGTACACCATCCGTGACATTATAAGCCGCCAAAACCGTCTCAAGCATGGATCCGGTTTCACTTTTGGCTGAGCGCTTCCAGGGTCTTTCATTGGAGGTAGCTGATCTCCGTAATACTTTTTCTCAGTTTCAAGTGACCGGTTCAGCTTGCGTTCATGGAGTTTGTTCTGAGCCTAAGATCTCGCTCCCGGATACGTTCTCCGGGGGTAGTGAGTATTTTGTGCATTTTAGAGAGGCTTGCAAACTCCATTTTCGCCTTCTTCCCCATTCCTCTGGTGATGAAGAACGGAGGGTGGGGATCATTATATCGCTGCTCAGGGGTAACGCTCAATCCTGGGCCTTTTCGCTGCCGGAGGGGGCACGGCCCCTCCGTTCAGTGGATGAATTCTTTTTAGCCCTGGGTCAGATATATGATGATCCGGATCGTATTGCTCTGGCTGAGTCTAGACTACGTCTGTTATGCCAGGGTAAACAATCCGCAGAGATATACTGCTCAGAATTTCGGAGATGGGCAGCTGATACTGGTTGGAATGATGCTGCACTCCGAAGTCAATTTTGCCATGGTCTTTCAGAGGGATTGAAAGATGCATTTGCCTTTCATGAGAGACCTACCTCCTTGGATTCTGCTATGTCTCAGGCCGTTCGTATTGACAGGCGTCTTAGAGAGAGAGGAGAGATCTCTCCTTCCTGTCATACTCAGTCCCGGGACAGTGCAGCGGTCTCTTTCTGTGCGCAGGGGTCTCAGTCGCTGTAAGCCCCTTCTGAGCAGGAGCCCTTGCAGCTGGGGTTGATTGCCTCTGACAATAGAAGATTCAGCCCGCATGGGAGGGTTTGTTTTTGTTGTGGAGGTATAAATCATTTGGCAAATGTTTGTCCCTCTAGGAGATTCAGGCAGTCTTCTGGGAGTAATAAAGAAACAAAAAGGAAAAAATCTTTTAAAAATGTTCCGTCTGTTACTATTGGCAGGGTTGAGGCGGAAATTGAAGGTTTTCCGTTTGCTTGTAGTTCCCGTTTTGTCCTGCCTGCTAGGGTGGCGCTAGAGAGCAAGAGCATTTTTTGTGAGATTTTTGTGGATAGTGGAGCAGCTGTCAATCTCATTGATAATCAATTTGCAATAACTCATGGTTTCCAGGTATGCACTTTGGGAAAGGATATTCCTGTTTTTGCTATTGATTCCGCTCCACTTTCTCAGAAATCATTAAAGGACATAGTTCACAATATCCGTTTAATTGTGAGTGATGCTCATGTTGAGGATGTGTCATGTTTCGTCCTTAGCGGTTTGCCTACTCCTCTAGTGTTGGGGCTACCCTGGCTCACTAAACATAACCCCACCATTAATTGGCAAGCGAGGCAAATAAATGGTTGGAGTGACTTTTGCAGAGAGAATTGCCTCATGACATCTGTTTCTGAGGTTTCTACTAAGACTGTACCACCTTTCCTCTCTGAATTTTCAGATGTCTTCTCTGAGAGTGGAGTTCAGGATTTGCCCCCGCACAGGGAGTACGATTGCCCTATTAATCTCATCCCAGGCGCCAAGCAGCCTAAATCTCGTTTATACAATCTTTCCCAACCTGAGAGGGTCGCTATGCGTGCTTATATCTCTGAGAGTCTGAGAAAAGGACACATACGACCCTCGAAGTCACCTGTTGCCGCTGTTTTTTTTCTTTGTTAAGAAAAAAGATGGTTCTTTAAGACCTTGTCTGGATTTCAGGGAGCTGAACAGTATCACTATTCGTGACCCTTATCCGCTTCCTCTGATCCCGGACCTGTTTAACCAGGTTGTTGGGGCTAAAGTCTTTTCCAAATTAGACCTAAGAGGGGCATACAACCTGGTCAGGGTCAGAGAAGGAGACGAATGGAAGACGGCTTTCAATACCCCTGAGGGCCATTTTGAGAATTTGGTTATGCCTTTTGGTTTGATGAATGCCCCAGCCGTTTTTCAGCATTTCGTGAACAGCATTTTTTATCATTTAATGGGAAAATTTGTATTAGTGTATTTGGATGACATTTTGATTTTTTCTCCTGATTTCAAGACTCATAAGGAACATTTACGTCAGGTCTTGCTCATCCTGCGGGAGAATAAATTATACGCGAAACTGGAAAAATGTGTGTTTGCGGTTCCAGAAATTCAATTTCTGGGGTTTCTTCTCTCCGCTTCTGGTTTTCGCATGGACCCCGAGAAGGTCCGCGCTGTGCTTGAGTGGGAGCTTCCTGAGAATCAGAAGGCGCTGATGCGTTTTTTGGGCTTTGCCAATTATTACAGGAAATTTATTTTGAATTATTCCTCTGTTGTTAAACCACTCACTGATATGACCAGAAAGGGGGTAGATTTTTCTTCCTGGTCGGTAGAGGCGCGTAAGGCCTTTTCTAATATCAAGGAGAGTTTTGCTTCCGCTCCCATCCTGGTACAACCTGATATTTTGTTACCCTTCATAGTTGAGGTTGATGCTTCTGAGGTAGGGGTGGGTGCGGTCTTGTCTCAGGGTTCCTCTCCTGCCAAATGGCAACCATGTGCCTTTTTCTCGAAGAAACTCTCCTCCGCAGATAGAAATTATGATGTGGGAGATAGGGAATTGTTGGCCATCAAGTTGGCTTTTGAGGAATGGCGCCATTGGCTAGAGGGAGCCAGACACCCTATTACCGTGTTTACTGACCATAAAAATCTGGCCTACTTGGAGTCAGCCAAGCGTCTGAACCCGAGACAGGCCAGATGGTCTTTGTTCTTTTCAAGGTTTAATTTTGTTGTCACGTTCCGCCCTGGGGTTAAGAATGTGAAGGCAGATGCCCTGTCACGTTGTTTTCCGGGAGGTGGGAATTTTGAAGACCTGGGTCCCATTTTGGCTGAAGGTGTGGTGGTCTCTGCTCTTTTTCCTGAATTGGAGGCAGAGGTGCAGGCAGCCCAGTCAGAGGCTCCTGATCTTTGACCTCCTGGGAGGTTGTTTCTGCCTCTCGCTTTGAGACACAAGATTTTTAAGGAACACCACGATACGGTCCTTGCTGGGCACCCGGGGGCAAGAGCCACACTGGATCTCATCGCTCGGAGATTCTGGTGGCCTGCGCTTCGTAAGTCGGTTGAGGGTTTTGTGGCAGCTTGCGAGACTTGCGCTCGTGCCAAAGTCCCTCATTCACGGCCATCAGGTCCTCTCCTTCCCTTACCCATTCCTTCCCGTCCTTGGACACATCTGTCCATGGACTTCATAACGGACTTGCCTCGTTCCTCGGGGAAGACTGTGATTCTGGTGGTGGTGAACCGTTTTAGCAAAATGGTGCATTTCATCCCTTTTCCTGGTTTGCCCAATGCTAAGACGCTGGCGCAGGCATTTATTGACCACATTGTCAAATTGCATGGTATTCCTTCAGACATAGTCTCTGATAGGGGCACGCAGTTTGTTTCCAGATTCTGGAAGGCTTTCTGTTCTCGCTTGGGGGTTCGGTTGTCATTCTCTTCTGCTTTCCACCCGCAGTCGAATGGCCAGACAGAGCGCGTCAATCAGAATCTGGAGACATATCTGCGCTGTTTTGTGGCGGAGAATCAGGAGGATTGGTGTTCTTTTTTGTCCCTTGCTGAGTTTGCTTTAAATAACCGTCGTCAGGAGTCCTCTGATAAGTCACCATTTTTTGGTGCATATGGGTTTCATCCGCAGTTTGGGACTTTCTCGGGAGAGGGGTCTTCTGGTTTACCTGATGAGGACAGATTCTCCTCGTCTTTGTCATCTATTTGGCAAAAGATTCAGGATAATCTAAAGAGCATGAGTGAGAGATATAAGCGTGTGGCAGATAAGAGACGTGTGCCTGGTCCGGACCTGAATGTTGGTGATCTGGTGTGGTTGTCTACCAAGAATATCAAATTGAAGGTTCTCTCCTGGAAGTTGGGTCCTAGGTTTATTGGGCCTTACAAGATCCTGTCTGTCATCAATCCTGTTGCCTACCGTCTTGATCTTCCTCAGACTTGGAAGATCCATAATGTTTTTCATAAGTCCTTATTGAAACCTTATGTTCAACCTATTGTACCCTCGCCTTTGCCTCCTCCTCCGATTATGGTTGATGGAAATCTTGAATTTCAGGTCTCTAGGATTGTGGATTCTCGTCTTGTCCGCGGTTCCCTCCAGTACCTCGTTCATTGGGAGGGTTATGGTCCTGAGGAGAGGATGTGGGTCCCAGTGACGGACATTAAGGCCACTCGTCTCATCAGGGCTTTCCATAGGTCCCATCCTGAGAAGGTGGGCCCTGAGTGTCCGGAGTCCACTAGTAGAGGGAGGGGTACTGTCACAACCAGACAGTTGAGAAGCTCTGACAGGAGCTTTCCAGATCCTCCTCCTTGAGTTTCTTTGTTTTGGTTAAGTTCCTCATCTCGTTAGTCTATCTCAGCTGTCATGCAGTTGGACTGATTGCTTCCCTTTAAGTTCCTCCCCATGATGCATTAGGTTGCGGCTTATACAACTTCCTGGAGTGTGTGTGCTTGCTGTTTCTATTTCCCAGTCCTCTGCAAGATAAGTGCTGTTCCTTTATTTGTGATTTTCTGTCTGCTGGATTTTCAGGTGACCCTGACTCCCTCCGTGTCTAGTGTAGGGAGCCGGTGGTCGTGTCCCCTCAGTATTGTAGGGTCTTCAGGTATTAGATAGCCGAGGTACGTGGATATGCGCCCATCCACCTTTGGGGTGTTCGCATAGGCTGAGCAATTAGGGAGAGTGGCAGGTCTCATGTAGGGGTCTCCCTTTTGTTCCTTAGTTGTGGATCCAGTGAGTCCTTATTGTATTGCATTGTCTTGTTTCCTGTACACCATCCGTGACAGAGGCATGGCAACACTCTCCAAGGCCTGGGACAGTTTCATGACACCCCGCCAGCACCCTCACCCTGATGTGCGGCCTACAGTCACAAGGAGGGAACATTTTTGGAAGATGGTGAAGGAGTACATAGCAGACCGTTTCTGCGTCCTCAATGATCCCTCTGTGCCTTACAACTATTGGGTGTCCGAGCTGGACACGTGGCACGAACTGGCGCTCTATGCCTTGGAGGTGCTGGCCTGCCCTGCCGCCAGCGTTTTGTCAGAGCGGGTATTTAGTGCTGCTGGGGGCATAATAACTGATAAGCGCATCCGCCTGTCAACTGAAAATGCTGACCGGTTGACTATCATCAAAATGAACAAGGCCTGGATTGCCCCTGACTTCTCTACTCCGCCAGAGGAAAGCGGCTGAACATAAAGGCACTTTAAATGTGGCTTTTATGGTGAATTGAATACACTATTTTCACATGCACCCTTTCCACCACAAAAAAGGGTATATGGTTCAATCTTCCTTTTCTCGTCCTCCTCCTCCTCCATCATATCAACATGCTTATTAGGCTGCCCTAATGTTTTAGAGGGTCAGCTCAGCAGCAGGCCCTCAACCATAATTTTTTCGATGGTCAGATCAGCAGCAGGCACTCGCCCCTAATGTTTTAGAGAGTCAGCTCAGCAGCAGGCCCTTGCCCATAATTTTTTCCATGGTCAGCTCAGCAGCAGGCCCTTGCCCATAATTTTTTCCATGGTCAGATCAGCAGCAGGCATTCGCCCCTAATGTTTTAGATGGTCAGGTCGGCAGCAGGCCCTCACCCATAATGTTTTAGAGGGTCACCAGCAGGCCCTTGCTCCTAATGTTTTTGAGGGTCACCAGCAGGCCATCAATCATAATTTTTCAAGGGTGTGTATGATGCCCTCAATTTAATATTTTCGGTTTTGTGCGTATTATTGTCAGTCTGTAAAATTGGCGTACTACTCTGACAACATCGTTCCCAGTAGAGACCTGGGAGTTCAAGATGCATCCAGACATCCTCCCCATGCTGTTCCCGAACCATTTCATTGGTGTTTCCATCAATTTCTGACCTTTTCATTTCAACCAGACACCCTCCACTCTTCAGAGCAGGGGGTGCCTGGTTTAATGCTCGGGTTCTCCTATTGACTTCTATTGTGCTCGGGTGCTCGGTAGAGCACCCGTGCATCCCGAGGTGTTCTACTCGAGCATCCGAGCATTTTGGTGCTCGATCAACACACACATACATACATACATACATACATACATACATATTTATAAAAAATGTTTAACTCCTTATTTCGTCGACAACATAGAGTAGAAACTTAATATAAGAATTTTTGTATTCATAGGAATAGAAAGGGGATAAATCAGTCCATAGAGAAAGTTTAACTTGCATTCAGAAGGCTAGAGAAAACTGTCATTCATCTTCAAACAGCTGCCAGATAGGAGAGGTCTATGCCATAGGGGACTCAGGATTTTGGACTATGAATAAAACATGTCCTGTAATCTCTTCCCCTCCCTCCTGCAGCTGAAACCCCATGTGCATTTCACATTTTATCCTATCCACTTACTCTGAAGGTATTTTTAATGTCTGCAGGTTATCATCCTAAAAAGAAATGGCAAAGAAAGCTAAAAAGTTGTGTACCCTATTAAAGAAAATAAAAAGCACAATGTTGTGTGTAACCTGCAGTGGCATGCCTAGGGTGTTTGGCACCCAGGGAAGGTCCTTTCTCTGGCACCCCCCACCACCACCACCAATACTTTAAAGAAATTGTACCCCTCACAGTAGTATTTCCCTAATTGTACAACCTTCCCAGTAGTTTTGTCCAGATGTGTGTAGTTATGCCCACACTGTGCCCCCTCACTGTATTTATGCCCTCACTGTACTACTTTCACAGTAGTTATACCCACATTATGCCCTGTAAGGGATCGTCTCTCTTTCAGGGGGTCGCACTCACAGACCTCTTCACAGACACCAGGAATTAAGAGCCAAAACTGTGTTTTATTGCGGCACGTCCGCGTAAACATAAACAGTTGTACAAAATAAACTCCTGCCCATATGGGCTCTACCTAAACACATAGGTTTCCCTGACTCACCTCTAAGTACCGCTTAGTGTCAGGGTCTCAGGCTCCAAGCCATAGCAGGTTCCACTCATCAAGCGTCAGTCCACACAGGGGAGAGATCAGGCTTCGCATAGCCTTGTAGCCCCTCAGTCTTCCTGACTGAGACCACACACAGAGCCTCTGCTCCAGTATCACAGACACTTCTCAGACTGACCTACTCTGAGGCGCTCTATGCAGGCCTGATTACAGCAGGCCTCACCTGCGATCACCTCAGGTAGAAAGGAAAACCCGTACTGGAAGGGTGTAGACTGGGAACTCACTCTACCAAGTCTAGCCACCAGTCCAAGTAAAATCCAGCCCAACAAATGTATACAGAAATGTCTCAGCAAACTATGCTTTGCTGAGACTACTGCCACTCTCTGGATTTTATCTGTCTCACTCATCTGAGGTACCTGAAGTGGAACAACACACCTTCCAGTACTGTTCAAATTACCACATATCCCCCCCCCCCCCCCCTCTTCAGACCGGAGGTCTGGGGATTTTCCCACATCGTACCATGCCCTCTGGAAGATGTGGTCAGTGTCACATATTTCTCTCTATTCTGCCACCCCCAGGCTAGCAGAGCTTGGTATTTCATAAACACTGACTTTCTACCTAGCAGACAGTGTCTAAGGGAGTCCTCCTTCTCCTCTTTGCTGGAGAACTTTTTCTTAGCTTTCTGGCTTGCTCCTTTTCCAGATTTCTTCTTAGGTCCACGACCTCTAACTTCTGCAATCTTTACAGCCGTGTTTTCCACGGGGAGCTCCTGCCTTCTCCTTTTGTTGGAGATCCGGCTGGTCAGTTTTATACCACCCTTTAGTCGCTCTGGTGTCACCTGGTGTTCACACTCGCTTTGTTTCTTTCTATCAACAGATAGCACTTCTCTTTTTTCTTTACTCCCCACAGGGTTTAGCTCAGGTTTGGCCTCAGTTTCAGAGTCTTCTGCTTCTTCAGTAGCTCTGCCCACTTTGGCCGACTCTTCTTCCGCCTTATCTTTGGTCTCTGGAGCATCCGAGAATCTCTCCCACTCCAACTCATCGGCCTTAGCTTCTTCAGCCTTTGAGTCTTTATTCAGTTTGTTAGTCTTCTCATCCTCCTCGGACACGGCATCATATACTTGCATTCTTAACCCCTCCTCTTTCTCATCAAGGTTGGCGGTACTGGAGACACCGGTGTCCTCATCAGACTCTTCATCTTCTGGCATTCCCGCCAGAGGGTCACCCAGGACATTGTTCTCCTTTTGGGCAGGCTCTATGAGAGCCATCTCACAGTAGTAGACAACATCTGTATGCTGGCCGTCTGTCTCCTTATATTTTTTCCCCAGCAGACTGCTGTCTTTCTGGAAGGCATTGACGGTAGAGGGGACATCTTTCATGACCTGGTCCTGGCTACTCACTGCCATGAGTCTCTTGACTTCTGCCTCCACATCAGCTTCATCAACTTGTTCAGAAGAAACTTCTTACATCTTCTCTTTTGGACACCCTGTTGGGGTTCTACCCACAGTCTCTTTAAGCACATTGTCCATGTCTACCGCAGTTTTCTGTGCTTCTTTGGAGCCTTTACTCTTCACCTGGATATCAGGCAGCAGATCCTTCAGCTCACTCATCTCTTTCTGATTGCAGCTGTACTGACACGTCTGGTCATCTACCACTGCCTGGGTATAGGTCTTAGTCACTAGGCTGACGTCTCCCCACTCAACTCTAGTCACGTCAGGTACAACTATCGTCTGGTTGCTACCCGTAACTACGTCAATTTGGCAAGACCTCAACATGGCAGCCTCTCTCTCTGAGTTGCTATCGGCCACGGCACATGCGTCACTTATATTACTCGTGTCATCATTATCAGTTCTGACCTCTAGGGGCACCGATGCGCTAATCCCCACATTGGACACTTCCCCAGCAACCATAGAACCCCTTGGGTACTGCATATCCACCTCTGGTACGTGTGGTACACCCTCTGGGCTCACAACATTACCAGCATTTTTGTATCACATATATTTTTAGCAGGAAGGGGCACTTCTCTCCTGATCACATCCTGAAAGGGAAAAGGCATGTCATCATCATATACTTCACATGAACTCACATTTTCATTTTTCACTTCAACTACATCACTGTTTTCAATGGTCATTTCCCTTACATGTTCACTTAAAGGGACAGGTACAAGTTCTGCAGGAGTTTTTGCACTCTGCAGAAGTGTCTCCATTACTCCCCAACTCCAAAAACAAGGGGAAATCACGGCCCAAAACTCATCATGCGCAAGCTTGTTTGCAACCCCAAACTTATAAGTCCCAGTTCCCACTGGAGTCTCACACTCAGTGAGAGCCACCAGATAGTCCTTACTATCCGCATGATTGTTCCACACATAGTCCCCACCTGGCTCACCTGGCACCTTGCGTCCAACAACGCCTGGACTGAACTGCCATTCATCACAATGTTGCACATTTTCGGCGCAGTCTCTAGTCCCAGTGTCTCAACACCTCCTGGCCCAGCATATAGCAACTGCTGCCGGCTCACACCACAGTTCACGGTCTCTGAGGTACCAGAGCCCCGGTCAGTCACATGCCCAACCTCCAGAGCCGTGCTCACTGTCATGTGGTCTGCTACACCAGCAATTACAGGAACGATCTTACCCATTGTCGCCTCGGGTTCATCCCTCTCACGTGCGATACGTCCATCTCCACAGTAGACATCCTTTTCCAGGATGTTGGGAACCTCCCATCTTGGATTCCTGGTCATAGGACAACCAGGTGCACACCTTCCCACTTGGCAACATCTCCAGCAGCACTCTCTCTGTTGCCAGACAGCTGCATGCTGTCGAGGTTGGTTGCTCTAAACAACAGCATTACGGCATCTTCGCACATCCTCTCTAGGACTCTGTACACCTTGGCAGAAAACACTTGAACTCCTGAGAGCCGCACTGCTCTCCATCCCACTCTCTTCCCGTTGGTTGCCCTTGGCAACGGCATACACCACCTCTGCATCAAACCGCATCCCGAGAACCTGCAGTTCTTGGCTCCTAGTCATGAGGTCACTGCCCAGCTCCTCCGCACAGCGGTTACCATGGGAAACGCCTTGGGTTAGGACGTCCCTTTGTTTGTCCAACCTGCACATGAGCTTTTCCTGCTCCTGTTGCCACATCATTTGCCTTTGGCTAGCCTTCAGATTGTCCCACATCAGCTGCTTGGTGAAATCCTCCATCCACCCCATAGCAACAGATAGTCCTCTCTCTAGCAACACAGAAAAAGGGAAAAAATATATATATATATTTTTTCAAACAGGTCAGTCTCTTTTCTGGGCTTCTGGCCCTTTAAATCTCTGCACCACAGCAAACATAGTCCACAATAGCATGAGCAGTCCCTGCTCCACCGAATAAACAGGCTTCCGGCTCTTTAACCACCTCAGCCCCCATAGCTTAAACACCCTTAATGACCAGGCCACTTTTTACACTTCTGACCTACCCTACTTTGACCGTTTATTGCTCGGTCATGCAACTTACCACCCAAATGAATTTTACCTCCTTTTCTTCTCACTAATAGAGCTTTCATTTGGTGGTATTTCATTGCTGCTGACATTTTTACTTTTTTTGTTATAAATCAAAATTTAACGATTTTTTTTGCAAAAAAATTACATTTTTCACTTTCAGTTGTGAAATTTTGCAAAAAAAGACATCCATATATAAATTTTTCTCTAAGTTTATTGTTCTACATGTCTTTGATAAAAATAAAATGTTTGGGTAAAAAAAAAATGGTTTGGGTAAAAGTTATAGCGTTTACAAACTATGGTACAAAAATGTGAATTTCCGCTTTTTGAAGAAGCTCTGACTTTCTGAGCACCTGTTATGTTTCCTGAGGTTCTACAATGGCCAGACAGTACAAACACCCCACAAATGACCCCATTTCGGAAAGTAGACACCGTAAGGTATTCGCTGATGGGCATAGGGAGTTCATAGAACTTTTTATTTTTTGTCACAAGTTAGCGGAAAATTATTATTTTTTTTTTTCTTACAAAGTC
This sequence comes from Bufo bufo, assembly GCF_905171765.1. Lineage (NCBI taxonomy): Eukaryota > Metazoa > Chordata > Amphibia > Anura > Bufonidae > Bufo > Bufo bufo. The sequence continues at coordinate 215,281,408 of NC_053391.1, forward strand.
TCATATTCCACTAACTTGTGACAAAAAATAAAAACTTCCATGAACTCACTATGCCCATCACGAAATACCTGGGGGTGTCTTCTTTCCAAAATGGGGTCACTTGTGGGGTAGTTATACTGCCCTGGCAATTTAGGGGCCCGAATGCGTGAGAAGTAGTTTGAAATCAAAATCTGTAAAAAATGGCCGGTGAAATCCGAAAGGTGCTCTTTGGAATGTGGGCCCCTTTGCCCACCTAGGCTGCAAAAAAGTGTCCACATCTGGTATCCCCGTACTCAGGAGAAGTTGGGCAATGTGTTTTGGGGTGTCATTTTACATATACCCATGCTGGGTGAGATAAATATCTCGGTCAAATGCCAACTTTGTATAAAAAAATTGGAAAAGTTGTCTTTTGCCAAGATATTTCTCTCACCCAGCATGGGTATATGTAAAAAGACACCCCAAAACACATTGCCCAACTTCTCCTGAGTACGGGGATACCAGATGTGTGACACTTTTTTGCAGCCTAGGTGGGCAAAAGGGCCCACATTCCAAAGAGCACCTTTCGGATTTCACCGGCCATTTTTTACAGATTTTGATTTCAAACCACTTCTCACGCATTCGGCCCCTAAAATGCCAGGGCAGTATAACTACCCCACAAGTGAGCCCATTTTGGAAAGAAGACACCCCAAGGTATTTCGTGATGGGCATAGTGAGTTCATGGAAGTTTTTATTTTTTGTCACAAGTTAGTGGAATATGAGACTTTGTAAGGAAAAAATAAATAAAAAATCATCATTTTCCGCTAACTTGTGACAAAAATAAAAAATTCTAGGAACTCGCCATGCCCCTCACGGAATACCTTGGGGTGTCTTCTTTCCAAAATGGGGTCACTTGTGGGGTAGTTATACTGCCCTGGCATTCTAGGGGCCCTAATGTGTGGTAAGTAGGTAAATGACCTGTGAAATCCGAAAGGTGCTCTTTGGAATGTGGGCCCCTTTGCCCACCTAGGCTGCAAAAAAGTGTCACGCATGTGGTATCGCCGTATTCAGGAGAAGTTGGGCAATGTGTTTTGGGGTGTCTTTTTACATATACCCATGCTGGGTGAGATAAATATCTCGGCAAAAGACAACTTTTCCCATTTTTTATACAAAGTTGGCATTTGACCAAGATATTTATCTCACCCAGCATGGGTATATGTAAAATGACACCCCAAAACACATTGCCCAACTTCTCCTGAGTACAGCGATACCAGATGTATGACACTTTTTTGCAGCCTAGGTGTGCAAAGGGGCCCACATTCCTTTTATGAGGGCATTTTTAGACATTTGGATCCCAGACTTCTTCTCACGCTTTAGGGCCCCTAAAAAGCCAGGGCAGTATAAATACCCAACATGTGACCCCATTTTGGAAAGAAGACACCCCAAGGTATTCAATGAGGGGCATGGCGAGTTCATAGAATTTTTTTTTTTTTGGCAAAGTCTCCCTTTCCGCTAACTTGGGACAAAAATTTCAATCTTTCATGGACTCAATATGCCCCTCAGCGAATACCTTGGGGTGTCTTCTTTCCGAAATGGGGTCACATGTGGGGTATTTATACTGCAAAAGAGGGAGGGGGTTGTCCTTTTGTGGGTGAGATGGTGCAGGTCGCACCTCTCCCCAAGGTACTGCTAGAAAGCGTAATAGGAAAATCAAAGGAGCAGTAACAATTAAAACAAGGTGTTTATTGGTATGACTAAAACATATATATATATATAGTCCCCTTACAAACAAACAAGAGACAAACAAACACAGTCGGGACCTGTGTACTAGAGAGCCGCAAAATTGCGGGTCACGGTACACGGAGTCCCTAGGGCAGACCCTAAATCGGGCTGTGTGGACCCCAAAGGTCAAGAGGAGCCACAAAAAATACTGAGAGACACCCCAGCGTGGGCGTCCTGACACCCAGGTGGGAACAGGTAAGCCCAGTCAGGGTAAATAAGGATAGATCTTACCGGTATGAGGTCAGACCATACATGTGTCCAGCGGACACAGATGACACATGGACAATGGATCTTTTCTCAGTACGTTGATAAGGTGTTCAAATTGCGGGGGAGGGAATCTTCATAGATATGGTCAATCCTGGTGAGGGTCCGCAGGGAGAGTGAGCTGTCCCTGTTGTACCCTGCTTGACCTACTATGACCCTAATGCCCTAACACGGGATCCGTGCCCCGCAAGGGGTGGTCCCGTCCGGAACCTGACCCTGGTATAAGGTCCCTGAGAGACCCTGCCAGGGTAGTGGTTGGAACACCTAATCTAGTGAGACTAGAATGAAAAATGGAACCGTCGATAAGGGGGAGTATGTTCCTATGTCCCTACGCGTTTCTTCAATTAGAACATACACGGAAAATATCTAGCACTACAGGCAACCCCTAGAATCATCAGGGGACGGGGGTGAGTGCTAATAGCTGCCTTCTAGACCACTCAGTGTCAGTGATGTACTACTGAACCTAGGTGAGAAAGGGCAGTCTGGAAAAACTTAGTCTATTTACACTAAGAGAGACCTCATAGCCACATAAGAAACTGTGCTTATGCTAGGCAAGTGAGAGGGAGGTGCTGGCTACCTCTAACCACTACTTGATAAGTTGCGTGGTTACAGCGGCCGGGGAGAGCGGCGGCGGGCGGGAATCGGGGAGGCCAAGACCACCCTCGCCCGCGGGCCCCGGGTATTTATACTGCCCTGGCATTCTAGGGGCCCTAAAGCGTGAGAAGAAGTCTGGAATATAAATGTCTAAAAATTTTTACGCATTTGGATTCCGTGAGGGGTATGGTGAGTTCATGTGAGATTTTATTTTTTGACACAAGTTAGTGGAATATGAGACTTTGTAAGAAAAAATAAATAAATTCCGCTAACTTGGGCCAAAAAAATGTCTGAATGGAGCCTTACAGGGGGGTGATCAATGACAGGGGGGTGATCAATGACAGGGGGGTGATCAATGACAGGGGGGTGATCAGGGAGTCTATATGGGGTGATCACCCCTCTGTCATTGATCACCCCCCTATAAGGCTCCATTCAGATGTCCGTATGTGTTTTGCGGATCCAATCCATGTATCAGTGGATCCGTAAAAATCATACATACATCTGAATGCAGCCTTACAGGGGGGTGATCAATGACAGGGGGGTGATCAGGGAGTCTATATGGGGTGATCACCCCCCTGTAAGGCTCCATTCAGACGCCTGTATGTGTTTTGCGGATCCGATCCATGTATCCGTGGATCCGTAAAAAATATACGGACATCTGAATGCAGCCTTACAGGGGGGTGATCAATGACAGGGGGGTGATCAGGGAGTCTATATGGGGTGATCACCCCTCTGTCATTGATCACCCCCCTATAAGGCTCCATTCAAATGTCCGTATGTGTTTTGCTGATCCGATCCATGTATCAGTGGATCCGTAAAAATCATACGGACATCTGAATGCAGCCTTACAGGGGGGTGATCAATGACAGGGGGGTGATCAGGGAGTCTATATGGGGTGATCACCCCCCTGTAAGGCTCCATTCAGACGCCTGTATGTGTTTTGCGGATCCGATCCATGTATCCGTGGATCCGTAAAAAACATACGGACATCTGAATGCAGCCTTACAGGGGGGTGATCAATGACAGGGGGGTGATTAGGGAGTCTATATGGGGTGATCACCCCCGTCATTGATCACCCCCCTGTAAGGCTCCATTCAGACGTCCGTATGCGTTTTGCGGATCCGATCCATGTATCAGTGGATCCGTAAAAATCATACAGACATCTGAATGGAGCTTTACAGGGGGGTGATCAATGACAGGGGGGTGATCAGGGAGTCTATATGGGGTGATCAGGGGTTCATAAGGGGTTAATAAGTGACAGGGGGGGTGTAGTGTAGTGGTGTTTGGTGCTACTTTACTGAGCTACCTGTGTCCTCTGGTGGTCGATCCAAACAAAAGGGACCACCAGAGGACCAGGTAGCAGGTATATTAGACGCTGTTATCAAAACAGTGTCTAATATGCCTGTTAGGGGTTAAAAAAAAATCGCATCTCCAGCCTGCCAGCGAACGATCACCGCTGGCAGGCTGGAGATCCACTCGCTTACCTTCCGATCCTGTGAACGCACGCGCCCGTGGGCGCGCGTTCACAGGAAATCTCGCGTCTCGCGAGATGACGCATATATGCGTGACTCTGCGCAGGGCTGCCGCCTCCGGAACGCGAGCCTGCGTTAGGCGGTCCGGAGGCGGTTAAACTCCAGCACAGCAGGATTCAGCAGCACCTACTCTTTCTCTTGTTGCCCCTAGCAACCGACTGTTGCCCTTCTCTCATGGACAACTTGCCCGCATCAGACACCATATGTAAGGGATCGTCTCTCTTTCAGGGGGGGTCGCACTCACAGACATCTTCACAGACACCAGGGATTAAGGGCCAAAACTGTGTTTTATTGCGGCACGTCCGCGTAAACATAAACAGTTGTACAAAATAAACTCCTGCCCGTCTGGGCTCTACCTAAACACATAGGTTTCCCTGACTCACCTCTAAGTACCGCTTAGTGTCAGGGTCTCAGGCTCCAAGCCTTAGCAGGTTCCACTCATCAAGCGTCAGTCCACACAGGGGAGAGATCAGGCTTCGCATAGCCTTGTAGTCCCTCAGTCTTCCTGACTGAGACCACACACAGAGCCTCTGCTCCAGTATCACAGACACTTCTCCCTTCTCAGACTGACCTACTCTGAGGCGCTTTATGCAGGCCTGATTACAGCAGGCCTCACCTGCGATCACCTCAGGTAGAAAGGAAAACCCGTACTGGAAGGGTGTGGACTGGGAACTCACTCTACCAAGTCTAGCCACCAGTCCAAGTAAAATCCAGCCCAACAAATGTATACAGAAATGTCTCAGCAAACTATGCTTTGCTGAGACTACTGCCACTCTCTGGATTTTATCTGTCTCACTCATCTGAGGTACCTGAAGTGGGACAACACACCTTCCAGCACTGTTCACATTACCACAGCCCCCATAAAGTACGTATCCCTTCATTGTGCCCCCTGTTATGTCTTCTCTGTACCCCTTTCACAGTAATCATGCCCTATCTGTGCCCCCTTCACAGCTGTAATGCTGCTCTGTGCCCCTTCCCAGTAGTAATGCCCTCTGTGCCTCCTTCCCAGTAGTAATGCCCTCTGTGCCTCCTTCCCAGTAGTAATGCCCATTATGCCCCCTTCATAGTGGTAATGTCCATTGTGCCCCCTTCATAGTAATAATGCCCATTGTGCCCCCTTCATAATAGTAATGCCCTTTCTGTCCCCCCTTCATAGTAGTAATGCCCATTGTACCCCTTTTACAGTAGTAGTGCCCATTGTGCCCGCTACACAGTAGTAATGCTCATTGTGCCCCCTTCATAGTAATAATGCCCATTGTGCCCCCTTCATAGTAATAATGTCCATTTTGTCCTATTTATAGTAGTAATGCCCCTGTGACCCCTTCACAGTAGTAATGCCCACTGCTACCTCTTCATAGTAATAATGCCCATTGTGCCGCCTTCATAGTAATAATACCCATTGTGTCCCCTTCATAGTAATAATGCCCAATGTTTCCCATTCATAGTAGTAATGCCTATTGCGCCCCCTCCATAGTGGTAAGGCCCATTGTGCCCCTTCATAGTAGTAATGCATTCTATGTGCCCCTTTGTAGTAGTTATGTCCATTGTGCCCCTTTCACAGTAGTAATGCCCATTGTGTCCCATTCATAGTAGTAATGCCCATTGTGCCCCCTCCACAATAGTAATACACATTGTGCCCCCTCCATAGTAGTAATGGTTATTGCGCCCCTTCATAGTAATAATGCCCTCTGTGCCCCCTTCACAGTAATGTCCTCTCTGTGCCACCTCTGTGTTAAAAAAAAAAAAAAAACACTAACTACTCACCTTATCCCTTTCCTGAAGATCAAATACCTCTCTCACCTATTATCACGGTCCCTCCCATGACAGAGGTGAGGGACAGAGGTCTCTCTGTTTTTTCCTTTCAGTGTTGTGTTTGTTAATGACCACACCCCTTGTCAGGTGCAGCTTGGAGTCATTACTGAGGCCCTATCTAGTTCTGACTCACACTGCTTACCATGCGGTTGATATTTTCTGCTGGAGTTGGTTGAGGCTGGTGTGTTGTTCCTTTGGATCTCCTGCTCCTCCATTCTGCTTTAAGCTAAGTGCATTTTGTCTTGCATTTTGCTGTCAAACCATGCATACGGATGAATTGGCCATACACTAGGTTAACCCCTGCCCCACTGTCAATAAAAACTTCAATTCCCACAGTTTTGGTGTCTAGCACCACCTTGGCAGGCAGGAGAAATCGGGTACTACCGGTAAATGACAAAAGTACATTCTCAGATTCCCCACCCACACCACTAAGAGTGAGAACAGGACTAAACACATCAGTTTTCTCTCTTTTTTACCTTGACGTTTAACATAAAGGAAAAAACAGAGAGACTGTCAGGTACCCTCACGTGCCGCCAGTCTCTCCGATCTTCTCACCTCTGTCATGGAGGAACTGTGACGCCTACAGGCACAGATCGCGCTACAGTCTAGTGTGGGAGGAGCTTAGGCAGATTCCCAGGCTGAAGGCTCCTCCCACACAGGCCGGTAGCGCGATCTGTGCCGGCAGGCTGAATGGTGGAGCAGGGAGAAGTCTTCCTGCTTCACCATTCTGTGCGTTGACGGCCTGAAGAAGAAAAGGAGCCATCAGATGACCCATCTTTTGTTGTTTCACTGAAAGACTGAGCGAGTCATGCTCCAGCTGCATCCTTCTTCTGCCCTCTTCCTTGTTTACTTTACCATTTTACAACAGGGAAATTTTGACTGAAGATGCTACACCGCTTTGTGTTGTAAAAGCTTTAAGTTTATACATAAATTACAGCAATACACCCAGAAGCCTGGTGAATAGATAAAATTGATGCAAGCAACTTAATGGTATTGCTTGGACAGCTATTATTTTTATAGCAAATCATCGTGGAATGTATCAGGCTATGCTTTCTTGGTGATTTGTTACATTGCTCCTGCTCTGCCTCCTACAAATTAGGCCTTTTTTACACCGTGTCCATGATGACATCTGTGACAAGGTGGTCAGTGGTTTATCTGTGAAGACGTCTGTGAGAGGATCCATGTTTGTTCCATGTCCGTTTTTTGCCCCCCATGTGTCATTCATATTCTTAGTACACTGCTAGAATACAAATTTGTTTCCAGAGCATCAGACCAAATACAGATGGCATTGTTGTCGGGTCTGTGGTTTTTATGAACCCATGGACTATAATGTGCATGGGATCCATAATCACAGACAAAATAGAGCATGATTCTTTAGTGTCAACTCAGATCCATGGTCCATGGAAAACAACTTAAACACATTAACGTCAATGAGTAAGTGGTTGGAGACCACGGATTGGATAGCACATGTCTGTAATTCACTGACATGTAAAAGGCCTCAAGGGTGAATTAGACACCCGATGACGCAGACGGTTGTCGGGAGGTAAGCGCTCCCTGCTACTACATGTAGCAATCTCCTCAGCAACATGGAGAGGAGCGATCGCAACGCTATACAGTGGTTTGCTGAAAGATCTGGATTGTTCTCTCATTGTGCAATCAGGGGCAGTATTACACTGCAAGATGATCACTAATGAGCATTCACACAAGAAAGGGGTAGTAATGCTAATGAATAACAACTCACATTCCCTAAAGCAGGAATATATATTATATATATATATATATATATATATACAGCCAGGTCCATAAATATTGGGACATCGACACAATTCTAACATTTTTGGCCCTATACACCACCACAATGGATTTGAAATGAAACAAACAAGATGTGCTTTAACTGTAGACTGTCAGCTTTAATTTGAAGGTATTTACATCCAAATCAGGTGAACGGTGTAGGAATTACAACAGTTTGCATATGTGCCTCCCACTTGTTAAGGGACCAAAAGTAATGGGACAGAATAATAATCATAAATCAAACTTTCACTTTTTAATACTTGGTTGCAAATCCTTTGCAGTCAATTACAGCCTGAAGTCTGGAACGCATAGACATCACCAGACGATGGGTTTCATCCCTCGTGATGCTCTGCCAGGCCTCTACTGCAATTGTCTTCAGTTCCTGCTTGTTCTTGGGGCATTTTCCCTTCAGTTTTGTCTTTAGCAAGTGAAATGCATGCTCAATCGGATTCAGCTCAGGTGATTGACTTTGCCATTGCAGAACATTCCACTTCTTTCCCTTAAAAAACTCTTTGGTTGCTTTTGCAGTATGCTTTGGGTCATTGTCCATCTGCACTGTGAAGCGCCGTCCAATGAGTTCTGAAGCATTTGGCTGAATATGAGCAGATAATATTGCCCGAAACACTTCAGAATTCATCCTGCTGCTTTTGTCAGCAGTCCCATCATCAATAAATACAAGAGAACCAGTTCCATTGGCAGCCATACATGCCCACGCCATGACACTACCACCACCACCATGCTTCACTGATGAGGTGGTATGCTTAGGATCATGAGCAGTTCCTTTCCTTCTCCATACTCTTCTCTTCCCATCACTCTGGTACAAGTTGATCTTGGTCTCATCTGTCCATAGGATGTTGTTCCAGAACTGTGAAGGCATTTTTAGATGTTGTTTGGCAAACTCTAATCTGCCTTCCTGTTTTTGAGGCTCACCAATGGTTTACATCTTATGGTGAACCCTCTGTATTCACTCTGGTGAAGTCTTCTCTTGATTGTTGACTTTGACACACATACACCTACCTCCTGGAGAGTGTTCTTCATCTGGCCAACTGTTGTGAAGGGTGTTTTCTTCACCAGTTAAAGAATTCTTCAGGCATCCACCACAGTTGTTTTCCGTGGTCTTCCGGGTCTTTTGCTGTTGCTGAGCTCACCGGTGTATTCCTTCTTTTTAAAGGATGTTTCAAACAGTTGTTTTGGCCACACCTAATGTTTTTGCTATCTCTCTGATGGGTTTGTTTTGTTTTTTAAGCCTAATGATAGATTGCTTCACTGATAGTGACAGCTCTTTGGACCTCATCTTGAGAGTTGACAGCAGCAGATTCCAAATGCAAATAGCACACTTGAAATTAACTCTGGACCTTTTATCTGCTCATTGTAATTGGGATAATGAGGGAATAACACACACCTGGCCATGGAACAGCTGAGAAGCCAATTGTCCCATTACTTTTGGTTCCTTAACAAGTGGGAGGCACATATGCAAAGTGTTGTAATTCCTACACCATTCACCTGATTTAGATGTAAATACCCTCAAATTAAAGCTGACAGTCTGCAGTTTGTTTGTTTCATTTCAAATCCATTGTGGTGGTGTATAGAGCCACAAATGTTACAATTGTGTTGATGTCCCAAATTTTATGGACCTGACTGTATATATATATATTTTAACACAGTATAAAAATACAGATATATTTAGCTAATGAATGATAAAAACGTACATTATGAAAAATGTGGTGTGCCTGCATTACTCAGTATCCGGAGGTGGTCCAGTTGGCACCAGTGTTATGCTGCCTGCTGCTCCTTCTGGGTTGGGACTTCTATTTGATTACTCCTGGCTAGCATCTTCCTCTTCCTGAGTCCTGCTGGTAACAAATCCAAAGAGAAGGAGAAGGAGGCAGTGCTGGCAATTTAGAAGATGTACAGCCAGCTATGGCACTACACTTGATCCCTGCCATAAGTAATACTTAAAGAGGGTTTCCCTCTGGTGCATTGATGGCATATTGCTGGATATTCCATAAATGTCAGATAGGTGTGGGTCCCACCTCTGGATCCACTCCTATCTCCTAAATGGGCCCCCCGAAGTGAAGAGACAGTAGATGAGCATAAGCAGGCACCCTCCATTCATAACTGTGGGAGTTCCAAAAATACTGAGTGCCAGCTTGGCTATTTTTGTCAGTCCCATAGCAGTGAATGGAGAGGTGGCCGTACATGTGCTTTGCACTCTCAATTTACTACTATGGGACTTCTAAAAATAGCCGAGTGTGCTCACTCCCATAGCAATGAATGGAGAGCATGCCTTTTATTTTCCACCCACAGTTTACAATTCCTAATAGATAAATAGACTAAATAGACAAGGGAAGGATTTTCTGTAGAGGTGCCCAATGTGCAGATTTTCGATATTTCAAAAATACCATAGTCCATAGTTAGTCATACTGAACATCACTGGGGATTTAAAAGAAAAAAAAAACGTGATATTAGCAGTCTGAAGTCATCTGGGACTAGGGTTTCTGCAAAATTCACTAGCTTTCTGAGAGTATTCATATTTTAGACATTATATCTCATGTTCTCCAAACTCTTTGAAGTTTGTAGCAAATCCTTTAATCTTACATTGAGCTATAGATGCATAAAATACGCCTGAACCACTGCTTTTTATATTTTATTAGACTGCTATGCTCCAGACACAAGCTATATTGTACACTATGCCTGGAATTAAAGGGCTACTAAATCAATTTAGTAATACTCCAATGGAAAAAAAAGGAACATGTATTAACAATATACAAAATATATATTTTATACAAAAATGAACTGACAGCTTTGTTGTCAGTATTTGTTGCTAGCACAAAATAAATTGTTTCTAAACTTATGTCCAATGTGAAAGATTCTAATAAGGCTTAATGTGGATAGACTTTGCAAATTGCTCTAAACCAAAAGACAACTTGTCAATAGAGATGTCGCGAACATAAAATTTTCGTTCGCGAACGGCGATCGCGAATTTCCGCAAATGTTAGCGAACGGGTGAACCGCCATAGATTTCAATAGGCAGGCGAATTTTAAAACCCACAGGGACTCTTTCTGGCCACAATAGTGATAGAAAAGTTGTTTCAAGGGGACTAACAACTGGACTATGGCATGCCGGAGGGGGATCCATGGCAAAACTCCCATGGAAAATTACGTAGTTGACGCAGAGTCGGGTTTTAATCCATAAAGGGCATAAATCACCTAACATTCCTAAATTGTTTGGAATAACGTGCTTTAAAACATCCAGTGTGTGTATACGATCAGGTATGATGTTGTATCGATTAGGTAGTGTAAGGGTTACGCCCGCTTCACAGTGACAGACCAAACTTCCCGTTTAATGCACCGCAAACAACCACAAACAGTCCATTTGCACAACCGAAAACTCCCCATTTGCACAAGGTTGGATACCAAGCTAGCCATGTCCCGTTCCTTGTCCTCACTGACATCATTGAAGGTCTCTTCCTCCACCCAGCCACGTACAACACCAAGGGTCCCCGAAAGGTGACAACAAGCCCCCTGGGACGCCTGCTGTGGTTGGTCTTCTACCTCCTCAAAGCCACCTTCCTCCTCTGACTCCTCTTCTTCAGACTCCTCTCTCTGCGTTGCAGCAGGTCCAGCAATCGACGACCACCAGGCTGCTTCTGGTGGTGATGGTGACCACAACTCTTCCTCTTCATGCTCATCTACGGCCTGATCCAGCACTCTTCGCAGGGCACGCTCGGGAAAAAACGCATATGGGATGAGGTCGATGATGTTGCCTTGGGTTTAACTGACCAGGTTTGTCACCTCCGCAAAAGGACGCATGAGCCTACAGCCAATGTGCATGAGCGTTCAGTAACCGGCCAAAAAATACCCAGCTCCGCAGAGGCTGTCCTCTTTTTTTTTTTTTATTAAAAAAATCTGTTCTTACCAGTTTAATATCTGTTATTTCCCCTATCAGGGGCCGGTGTATGGAATAGATTTTAGGAACCGGGAGATGGAAAAAGATGGTTGGTCGGTCCTCTTACTTCCAATTTGGGGCACTGCGCGTGCAATGTACTGTGCCACCCTATATGAGTGGTGTGTTAAGTAGTACTATTCCTATCAGTTTAATCCCTGTTACGTCCCCTATCAGGGGATGTGTATCAAATAGATTTTAGACAACCACAAAGAGTTGTCAATAGTTGACACACTCATGACATAAATGTTATTCCTCTATGCGTCAATCTTGGTGTAGTGATGACTGTGCTCGTGCGCACGTTTGGGAGATTGCAGGCGATGGCGGTTTTTAAAAGCCTATGGTCGTGCTGAGGTAGTTCAGTGACAGTTAAGTGACCCAGAAAACAATGATTCTGCAGTGTGGGCCCATTGTTGGCCTAGTAGACTTTATTGATCACCTTAGATGATCACAAAGAAAATTTATGTTTTTTCTATGCAAAATTATCCAGCCGATCACTTTTGGTCTGTTCACAATGAAGCAACGACCTTATCATCTGGGGTGTGCCAACATTGCCAACACACTCATAGAGGTGATCGCTTCATTGTGATACGCAAGCCCCTTCACCACAACAAGGTAACGATCACGAAGGGGAATTGACACATGTATGTGCCTTTTTTTTTGTTTTGTTTTTGCAGCCACAGTGCAGCACCATAGGCCAGAAAAATTAGGCATGTACACATGCCTGAAAGATCAGGTATTGTTGCAAAAATTAATGTTTTCCAGGCAGAAAGTGCACTAAAACATTGCGGCTTGAACCCTAGTTGGTGGCGGAGAAGTCACGCAAGTCATCCGGCATGCAGAGATTAAATACAGTTCAACTAGATTAACACAGCCTGTTATCAACAGGGATATACCATATACATATGATTCAACTTGAAAGAGAAGCGGTACTCTATAATATCCTTAAAATAATTTGTTATTTTATTAAATGACATAAAAGACATGTACATAAAACACATTTACAGAAACATGAATGCAGAGACCATACAGAGTGCCATAAAACCTATCCTCATAGGCATCACTAAATAGCTGCTATTTGATAAATTATCTTGCTATATGAGAGCTGTGTGAAGACACCCAGGTCAGTATATAATTATCGCAGCTGGCTCTGGATGTGCTCACAGCTATCTAAGCTTAAAGTGCATAGCATGAATATATTACAGGTCTAGATGGTGTTGGGGTGCTGCGGCCGACATGGAATAATAATGAGGTGTATCACCAGGTGCTACCATATCTATCTCGCAGGCCAGTCAAAGTGTCTTAGTTCTTACCCTGTATAGAGTGGTGTGTCAATGTGGATAGGTTCTGTTTGGCGTGCTCCTCGACGCACGTTTCGCTTTATTGCTTCATCAGGAGGGGCCAATTTTCTAATGAATAAGGAGGTCTTTAAATACGGTTGATGGCCAATGGCTAAGTCTGTAGGTATCATGTGATTCCACTGCCGTCGATTTCTTACGTGGCGCGTCATGCGATGGCAAGATGAGAATTCTAATGGGACTTCCGCCCTCCCGTCTGCGCGATCCAAGTGAGGGCAGAATGCGTCTGACGTCACCAGGATCTTTGCCTGACGGGACGGTGAAAGTCCTCCCACCCGCAATCCATGACGCGCTCTGAAATCTCAGTATGTTTACTCGTGTGTACGGAGAGGTAAAAGTTAAAGATCATATAGACTGGATGTAGATATTAGATTCCCCATTGATCTATTTATGTCGTATATTTATGGGGTAATGACTATGCCTCCTAGGTGTTATATATCAGAGACTTTAAATGGTCCGCTATCATACACATGAAGCCCCACATGATATCACCGCATTAACATAAATACCTAATCTTTCATATACTACATATTCACTTATTTACCATGTATAAATCTGAAATTAATATCCATAAAAGTGCATAATATCTTCATGATTATATCCTGTTATGTGTTAGTGCAAGTGACAAAAATCCCACGTTGTATATTACTAAAAATATAATATAGATGTGATAGTTAATACATATTAATTACAATCATATAATTTAATATTTTTTATATTTTTATATATATTTTTTTTATTACATATTTTTTTATAGTTATTTTTTAAAACAGTTTTTGTGTGTAAATATACATGATAAGTGTCATGTGCATATTTAAACCATATCTACCATCCATATATAAAGTGTCTAAGTGCATAATAAATACATTCTACGGTGAAAATACATGAATACAATATTACGGAGATATGTGGCACATATATATAATGTCATGTATATACATATTATTGATCACTCTGGATCTATCTTATTTGATCTCACTAGATCTATCTTGTTTTGTTTTAGAAACCATAAATCTTTGTTATTTACCTTTATGGTCTATTATCACATAGAGGTAGTTGTATATAGACTATTAACCCCTATATGTTGTCTCACTGTTCTTTTCTCAGATATGTATATACATGACATTCTATTTTTCATTTTTCTCCCTTCGTCCTTGTGCACACATACTAAACCGCAAATCAGTCACATACATATATATAGTCATGTGGGGTAGTATGTGGACACCAACATCTCTCACAAATACATAGAAATAACTATATAGACATTATACAACAAATAGTTAGGTATACTTATTAGATATCCAGTCTTTCCTAATGATTTTGATATGTTTCTTTATCTTTTCTCTTTATTTTCCTCTTCGTGTATTTCTTCAGTGGACCTCCCCCAAGACAGCCATCGGTCAGTCCCATACGTACAGGTAAGTTCTACAATCATTGCAATAAGACAATATTAAAATCTTATACTTTAAATTCTAAACTTAAATATTAAAACTTATCTAAAACCTCCTACAGTTAAAGGAAGGAACTAAATCCAAGGGTTTCATTTAGTCCCCTAGGTGCCATCGTTCCCAATCTAAAAATCCACTTGCTCTCGATTTGGGCCAGTCTTTTATTCAAATCTCCTCCCCGTATTCCCATATGCACCTGATCTGTACCTGTAAATTTTAGTAGTTTTTCATCACTTTGATTAGAGATTAAATACAGCAGCGTGTGGACCATTTTTAGCCCAAGGAATCTCATCAGGCTTTTTTTTGTCAAATGCATCCCCCACTGTCAGTCACTTCGGGATCCATGCCTCATTCATCTTAATAAAGGTGAGCTAATCTAGACTTTTTTGACCTAGGTTCTCAGTGACAATACCTTCTGCTGTGCTGAAGATCCTTTCTGACAGGACACTTGAAGCGGGGCAGGCCAGAAGTTCTATCACAAATTGGGATAGCTCAGGCCACAGGTCAAGCCTGCACACCCAGTAGCCCAAGGGGTTCATCGCTCCTCAGAGTGTCGATATCTGCAGTTAAGGCGAGGTAGTCTGCTACCTGTCAGTCGAGTTGTTCTCTGAGGGTGGACCCCGAAGGGCTGTGGCGATGCATAGGACTTAAAAAGCTCCGCATGTCCTCCATCAACAACACGTCTGTAAAGCGTCCTGTCCTTGCCGGTGTGGTCGTGGTAGGAGGAGGATTACTTTCACCTCTTCCCCTGTTAGATTCCCGTTGTGCTGTGACATCACCTTTATACGCTGTGTAAAGCCTACTTTTTAACTTGTTTTGAAACTGCTGCATCCTTTCCGACTTCCGGTAATTCGGTAACATTTCAGCCACTTTCTGCTCATACCGGGTTTCTAGTAGCGTGGCCACCCAGTACATGTCGTTCTCCTTCAGCCTTTTTATACGAGGGTCCCTCAACAGTCATGACAGCATGAAAGACCCCATTTGCACAAGGTTGGATCATCCTCACTGATCTCATTGAAGGTCTGTTCTCCCCCCCAGCCACGTACAACACCACGGGTACCAGATAGGTGACAACGAGCACCCTGGGATGCCTGCTGTGGTTGGTCTTCCTTCTCCTCAAAGCCACATTCCTCCTCTGACTCCTCTTCCTCACAATCCTCTTCCAGCGTTGCCGCAGGTACAGCAAGCGATGATGATAAGGCTGTTTCTGGTGGTGATGGTGACCACAACT
This sequence comes from Bufo bufo, assembly GCF_905171765.1. Classification (NCBI taxonomy): domain Eukaryota; kingdom Metazoa; phylum Chordata; class Amphibia; order Anura; family Bufonidae; genus Bufo; species Bufo bufo. The sequence goes on from NC_053391.1 coordinate 215,297,121, forward strand.
CTTCCTCTTCACGCTCATCTACGGCCTGATCCAGCACTCTTGGCAGGGCACGCTCCAGGAAGAAAACAAATGGAATGATGTCGCTGATGGTGCCTTCTGTGCGACTGACTAGGTTTGTCACCTCCTCAAAAGGACGCATGAGCCTACAGGCATTGCGCATGAGCGTCCAGTAATGTGGCAAAAAAATACCCAGCTCTGCAGAGGCTGTCCTAGCACCCATCAAATACTCATTGACGGCTTTTTATTGTTGGAGCAGGTGGTCGGACATTCGGAGTGTTGAATTCCAACGTGTCGGGCTGTCGCAAATCAAGCGCCTCACTGGCATGTTGTTTCGCCGCTGAATATCGGAAAAGTGCGCCATGGCCGTGTAGGAGCGCCTGAAATGGCCACACACCTTCCTGGCCTGCTTGAGGACGTCCTGTAAGCCTGGGTACTTATGCACAAAGCGTTGTACGATCAGATTCAACACATGTGCCATGCACGGCACATGTGTCAACTTGCCCAAATTCAATGCCGCCAACAGATTGCTTCCGTTGTCACACACCACTTTGCCGATCCCCAGTTGGTGTGGGGTCAGCAACTGATCCACCTGTGCGTTCAGGACAGGAGTGCTGGTCCGGTGTGACTCTCTGCTTTCAGGCAAGTCAACCCCAAGACGGCGTGACACTGTCGTATCCGGGATGTGGAATAGCCCCTGGGGAGCTGGGGGGGTGCAGTTGATGTGGAGCAAGATGCAGAAGAGGACTCAGCCGAGGAGGTTAGCGAAGAGGATGGAGTAGGAGGAGTAGAGGAGGTGGCAGCAGGCCTGCCTGCAAGTCGTGGCAGTGTCACCAACTCCTCTGCAGAGCCACGCATTCCATGCTTGGCAGCCGTCAGCAGGTTTACCCAATGCGCAGTGTATGTGATATACCTGCCCTGACCGTGCTTTGCAGACCAGGTATCAGTGGTCAGATGGACCCTTGCCCCAACACTGTGTGCCAGACATGCCATGACTTCCTTTTCCACAATAGAGTACAGGTTGGGGATTGCCTTTTGTGAAAAAAAAAAATCGTCCGGGTACCTTCCACTGCGGTGTCCCAATAACTACAAATTTTTTGAAGGCCTCAGACTCCACCAGCTTGTATGGTAAAAGCTGGCGGGCTAATAGTTCCGACAAGCCAGCTGTCAGACGCCGGGCAAGGGGGTGACTCTGTGACATTGGCTTCTTACGCTCAAACATTTCCTTGACAGACACCTGACTGGGCAGATGAGCAGGAACTGCTGAAGGTGAGAGGCGGAGTGGCGGGTGGTTGAGAGGGGGCAAGGAGGACAGCAGTGGTTGACGTGGCTGAAGATGCTGGACCAGGAGGAGGATGGTGGCTTTGAGTTTCTGTGCTGCTTGTACTTATCATGTGTTGATCCCATAGGCGTTTGTGATGTGAGATCATGTGCCTTCACAAAGCAGTTGTACCTAGGTGGATGTTGGACTTCCCACGACTCAGTTTCTTTTGGCACAGGTTGCAAATGGCATCGCTGTTATCAGAGTCAGACACACAAAAAAAATGCCACACTGCTGAGCTTTGCAATGAAGGCATTCTGGTCGTGGCAACAGCATGCGTTGATAGGCGTGCTGTCTGGCTGACCCCGGGTGCCGATACATGCTGTCTGACTGTGCCACTACCTCCTTGCGACGACCTCCCCCTGCTTCCAACTCGTCTCCTCCTCCTCTCTGTCTCCCCATCTTAACTTTCCCCCTGTTCTTCTCTTCGAGCGGGCACCCACGTGACATCCACGGACACATCGTCATCATCAACCGCTTCACTTGTTTCTGACAACTCAGCAAAGGAAGCAGCAGCGAGTACAACATCATCATCATCACACTGTACGTCCATGTGTGTAATGCTGCCTGACTGAGACATATCTCTGTTATCTACATCCTCTGGCAATAATGGTTGTGCATCACTCATTTCTTCCAACTGAAATGAGCGACTGTGCTGCTAGTGTTGGTGGTGGCGGCGGGCGAGTGGTAACTTGAGGGGTGCCCGAAGCTGAGCTGGAGGAGGATGATGCGTCAAGGTTCCGAGCGGAAGCTGTAGAAGATTGGGTGTCCTGTGTAAGCCAGTCAACTATGTCCTCAGAACTTTTCAAGTTCAGCGTACGTGGCCTCTGAACACTGGGCATTATTCTAGGGCCAAAGGGAATCACAGCACCACGACGGCCCCTGCAGGGTGGCCTGCCTCTGCCTGTCATTTTTTTTTTAGATTAGTGGTACTATGCGTGCAAGGTACTGTGCCACCCGATATGAGTGGTGGGCAGTGGGCACAGTACAGTCAGTGGGTCTAACACTCACTGGCAGGCAACTGCAATTATATTACAGAGAAAAAATTAAATGACTTTTTTATCTGCAAGGTACTGTGCCACCCGATATGAGTGGTGGGCAGTGGGCACAGTACAGTCTGTGGGCCTGACACACACTGGCAGGCAACTGCAATTATATTACAGAGAAAAAATTAAATGACTGTTTTATCTGCAAGGTACTGTGCCACCCGATATGAGTGGTGGGCAGTGGGCACAGTACAGTCTGTGGGCCTGACACACACTGGCAGGCAACTGCAATTATATTACAGAGAAAAAATTAAATGACTGTTTTATCTGCAAGGTACTGTGCCACCCGATATGAGTGGTGGGCAGTGGGCACAGTACAGTCTGTGGGCCTGACACACACTGGCAGGCAACTGCAATTATATTACAGAGAAAAAATTAAATGACTGTTTTATCTGCAAGGTACTGTGCCACCCAATATGAGTGGTGTGCACACAGTACAGTCTGTGGGCCTGTGGCCTCTCACACACGGGCAGGCAACTGCAATATATATATATATATATATATATATAAAAATTAAAAAAAAAGCAGACTGATGTACTAGCCCTAAAAAGGGCTTTTTGGGGTGCTGTCAGGACGCTGTCCTTACAGCAGATCAGATGAGTCTTTGAGGACTGGAGTGGACACAGAACATTAGCCTAGCTAACGATTTCCCTATTAATTCAGCAGCAGCACTCTCCCTGCTCTAACTAACACTGCAGCTTCAGAATGAATCTAAGATGGATGCTGTCTTTGCTTTTTGATAGGAGGTGGGAGGGTCTGGGAGGGAGGGTATGCTGATTGGCTGGAATGTGTCTGCTGACTGTGAGGTACAGGGTCAAAGTTTGCTCAATGATGATGTATAGGGGGCGGACCGAACATCGCATATGTTCGCCCGCCGCGGCGAACAAGCGATGTTCGCCGGGAACTGTTCGCCGGCGAATAGTTCGGGACATCTCTACTTGTCAACAGTTCTCTATGAAATATTCATAGTTTAGTGTGCAGATTCTCTAAATCGGTGACTGTAAGTTCCTCCTACCCGAAAGTACCCCCAAGACTGTGATCATCCAGTGTGCTGCCCACAGAAACCATAGCATGAGGATGATGTGAGTACAGTACACCATAACGACACAGCTTGAACCACTGCGGTATACATATAACAGGGTGAAATCTTTGAGGGCTCTAAACAATGCTAAGGGTTGCCTCTTTATGTTATAAATAGTTTTAGCACTCATGCACATGACTGTATTTTTTGTGCGCATCCGATCTGCGTTTTTTGCAGGTTAGATGCGGACCCTTTCATTTTAATGGGGCCACAAAACATGCGGACAGCACGCTCTGTGCTGTCTGCAACCATTTGTCCATACCATTGCATCAGCAAAAATATAGAACATGTTCTATTCTTGTCCGCATTACGGGAGGTGGGATCCGTGTTTTGTGGATCCGCAATTTGTGGACCGCAAAACAGGCCGCAGCCGTATGCATAAGCCCTTGCAGAGATCAGATTCCTGAGATTTTTCCTGCTGCTAATGCAAATCCTGGTTTCTGGACTGCCAAGAATAAGTCCAAATCTCCTTGTTAAGTGAAGCATTTTAGCAAATCATTAGATAAGGTTGCTTATTTTACATGTGAAGGACTCAAATGAAAAGTAGTAGAAGTCCACAAAATAACACCTGAAATCTTTGGTCTGGTTAGTACCAGTTCCACCCAAAGGTAAGTTCACATGTATTCATAGTGATACAAACATCACTAAACCATGCTTCATTGTAGAAATGGTGTCCTTAGTATGATGGAAAGTATTGGGTTTGCACCACACATGGGGCCGGATTTATCCTTAGCTCAAGTCAAAATAATGGAGTGAAAAAGTAGCAAATGCTCGCCCAGTTTTCTGAAAGTGGGCATGTTTTCTTATGTAAATGAATCTCTAGACAGATTTACTATTGCGACAATTTAAAAAAGTCGCAAAAAATCGTGCAATTTCACTCCAGTGAAGACCATGCTTATCTGATGCGACTTTTTAATAGAACATGCGATTTTTTCGTAAAGACGTGCGACTTTTGTAAAGCCGCTTACGGTACTTTCACATTTTCACACAGCAGAGTGATCTGTCACTGGAACTGCCTGCCGGTTCAGGCAATCTGCATTTCAAATTTTTACCTCTCTGCGCATGTGCAGACCGGAAGGATGGATCCGGCATTGCGATATTTTGAATGCCGGATCCGGCACTAATACATTCCTATGGAAAAAAATGGGGGCGCTTACCTCCCGACATTCCTGGCATTCAGGCAAGTATTCAGTTTTTTTTGGCCGGAGATAAAACCGAAGCATGCTGCGGTATTATCTCCGTCCTGAACAGTCAAAAAGACTGAACTGAAGACATCCTGATGCATCCTGAACGGATTCAGAATTAGAATTTAGAATGCATGGGGATAAAACTGATCAGTTCTTTTCCGGTATAGAGTCCCTAGGATGGAACTCTATGCCGGAAAAGAAAAACGCTAGTGTGAAAGTACTCTTACCGAAGGATAAACTGCTACCGTTAAACCACATTTATCACAGTATTAAAGGACCATTAATAAATCTGACTTAGCCAAAAGTGACTTTGGACATAAAAGTGGAGTAAGATGTAAGTGTAATGATAAATCTGTCCCATAGTGTTTCCAATTACGGCCAAAATATTACATTTTTCTCTTCTGTGACCACAGAACCTGTGTTTGGGTAGTCTACCACATACTCTTTGATTAACTCCAAATGTGTTTTCATTAAGAAATGGCTTTTTGTGGCCACTGTTCCATAAAACCCCACTCTGTGGAGTATATGGCTTATAGTGGCCTTATGGACAGATACTTCCATCTCCACTGTGGATTTTTGGAGCTCCTTCAGTGTTATCATTGGTGTCCCTTTGTTGATTCTCTGATTAATGCCCTTGTTACTGGTCTATGAATTTTGATCTGTGGCTTTTTCGTGTCAAGTTTGTAATTGTGCTATATTTCCATTTTGTTATAATGGATTTTGGAGTGTTCATGTAGTGTTGGATTGTAGTGTTTATAAGGAAAAAAAAATTGAATATGTAAAAGACAAATGAAAGCAGCCAAGATGGAGACAGAGAGACTTATTGCGAAAAAGACTAAAATGAACCCTAAAATGTTCTTCAATTATATAAATGGTAAAAAGTTTAAACCTGAAAGTGTTGGGTGATGAGTGGGGAGTTGCAGACAGTGACGAGGAGAAAGCTAATCTATTAAATATCTTTTTCCCCACTGTATTCACTTAGGAAAACAAACTGTTGGATGATAGACAAAGTGTCATAGTAAACTCCCCATTAACCACTTAAGGACCACAGGTTTATACCCCCCTAGTGACCAGGCTCTTTTTATACAAATCGGCACTTCACAACTTTAACGGTTTATTGCTCGGTCATGCAACTTGGCACCCAAAGGAATTTTACCTCCTTTTCTTCTCACAAATACAGCTTTCTTTTGGTGGTATTTGATTGCTGCTGAGATTTTTTGTTTTTCTAATATCAAAATAGACCTCAATTTTCTCAAAAAAAGTGTATTTTTGACTTTTTCTGGTAAAATTGTTCAAATATAATTACATTTCTATACAAGTTTGTGTCAGAATTTATTGTGCTACATGTCTTTGATAAAAAAATCCAATAAGTGTATATTTATTGGTTTGCGCAAAAGTTATAGCGTTTACAAACTATGGTACAAAAATGTGAATTTCCGCATTTTGAAGCAGCTCTGACTTTCTGAGCACCTGTCATGTTTCTTGAGGTGCTAGAATGCCAGGATAGTATAAATACCCCTCAAATGACCCAATTTTAGAAAGAAGACACCCCAAAGTATTCGCGGAGGGGCATGGTGAGTTCATGTATGATTGAATTTTTTTTCACAAGTTAGCGGAAAATGACACTTTCTGAGGAAAAAAATAAATAAATAAAGTTTCCATTTCTGCTAACTTCTGGCAAAAAAAAATAAAAAATCTCCCACGGACTCACTATGCCCCTCTTACTTTACGAAATGGGGTCATTTGTGGGGTGTGTTTACTGTTCTGGCATTTTGGGCGGGGCTAAACTGTGAGCAACCCTGTAAAGCCTAAAGGTACTCGTTGGACTTTCGGCCCCTTTATGTACCTAGGCTGCAAAAAAGTGGCACACATGTGGTATCGCCGTACTCAGAAGAAGTAGGGCAATGTGTTTTGGGGTGTATTTTTACATATACCCATGCTGGGTGAGAGAAATATCTCTGTAAATTGACAACTTTGTATAAATTTTTTTTAAAAGTTGTCATTTACAGAGATATTTATCACACACAGTATGGGTATATGTAAAAATACACCCCAAAGCACATTGCCCTACTTCTCCTGAGTACGGCGATACCACATGTGTGACACTTTTTTGCAGCCTAGGTGCGCAAAGGGGCCCAAATTCCAATGAGTACCTTTAGGATTTCACAGGGCATTTTTACGCATTTGGATTTCAAACTACTTCTCACGCTTTAGGGCCCCTAAAATGCCAGGGCAGTATAAATACCCCACAAGTGACCCCATTTTGGAAAGAAGACACCCCAAGGTATTCCGTGAGGGGCATGGCGAGTTCATAGAAGTTTTTTTTTTTGGCACAAGTTAGCGGTAAATGTTTTTTTTTTTTCTTACAAAGTCTCATATTCCACTAACTTATGACTAATAATAAAATCTTACACGAACTCACCATACCCCTCACGGAATACCTTGGGGTGTCTTCTTTCCAAAATGGGGTCGCTTGTCGGGTATTTATACTGCCCTGGCATTTTAGGGCATTAAAGCGTGAGAAGAAGTCTGGAATCCAAATGTCTAAAAATGCCCTCCGAAAAGGTACTCATTGGAATTTGGGCCCCTTTGCGCACCTAGGCTGCAAAAAAGTGTCACACATGTGGTATCGCTGTACTCAGGAGAAGTAGGGCAATGTGTTTTGGGGTGTATTTTTACATATACCCATACTGTGTGTGAGAAATATCTCTGTAAATGACAACTTTTAATTTTTTTTTATACATAATTGTCAATTTACAGAGATATTTCTCTCACCCAGCATGGGTATATGTAAAAATACACCTCAAAACACATTGCCCTATTTCTCCTGAGTACGGCAATTCCACATGTGTGCCACTTTTTTGCAGCCAAGATGCGCAAAGGGGCCCAAATTCCAATGAGTACCTTTAGGATTTCACAGGGCATTTTTACGCATTTGGATTCCGTGAGGGGTATGGTGAGTTCATGTAAGATTAAATTTTTTGTCACAAGTTAGTGAAATATGAAACTTTGTAAGAAAAAAATAAAATAAAAATAAAAAATTTCCGCTAACTTGTGACAAAAAAAAAATCTTCTATGATCTCACCATGCCTCTCAAAAGTGATCTTTATAGCGCCGCAGGGATTTTACGGTGTTTTTGCAGTGATCAGAAAAAAAAATTCTGTCACTGCGGTGGGGCGGACTGAACGCAAGTGTGGGCACAAGATCAGGCCTGATCGGGCGAACACTGCGTTTTTTGACCCTAATGTACTGATATAGATCTGATTGCGATCAGTCTTGATCACTTACAGATACTATATAGTACTAGTGCTGATTAGCGACAGCGATGACGCTAATCAGTGACTAATCAGTGACTGCGGTGCGGTAGGCTGGGCTCTAACTACCTAACAAGTAGCTAACTAACTGGCGATGATAAGGGACCCTTAGGCCCCATTCACACGTCCGCAATTCTGTTCCGCATTTTGCGGAACGGAATTGCGTACCCTTTCATTTCTATGGGGACAGACTTTGTCCCGCTCAGATCCGGAATTGCAGATCTGCACTTCCGGGTCCGCACATCCGTTCCGCAAAAATATAGAACATGTCCTATTCTTGTCCGCAATTGCGGACAAGAAAAGGCATTTTCTATATAGTTCTGGCAATGTGCGGTTAATAAGTGACAGGGGGGGGTAGTGTAGTGTGGTGTGGTGATTGGTGCTACTTACAGAGCTGCATGTGTCCTCTGGTGGTCGATCCAAGCAAAAGGGACCACCAGAGGACCAGGTAGCAGGTATTTCAGACGCTGTTAACAAAACAGCGTCTAATATACCTTTCTGATGCGATTTTTTAACATCTACAGCCTGCCAGCGAATGATCATCGCTGGCAGGCTGTAGTTTAACTTCTCAGCTGTGCGTCGCTGTGAATGCGCGCGCGTTCACGCAAAATCTCGGGTCTCACGAGATGACGCCAATAGGCGTCATCGAGACCTGAGAGAGCCGCTGCACTGACGCCTTTCGGCGTTAGTGTGACGGCAGGAGGTTAAAAGTGGCCTGTCTGACCCAGAAAGAAGTGCAACAGCGTCTCAGAAGGATTAAAATAGACATCTCACTGGGTCCAGATGGCATATGCCCCATATTCTAAAAGAATTAAGAAATGTCATAGATAGACATTTATTTCTGATATTTAAGCACTCTAATATTGACATGTGGTGCCAATATTCATAAAGGGGGTCAAAAACAGAGCCCGGAAACTATAGGACGGTAAGTTTAACATTTGTCGTGTGTAAACTGTTTGAAGGTTTCCTAAGAGATGCTTGGCCAGATTTATCATTAGCTCAGGTCAGAATAATGGAGTGAAAAAGTCCCCAAAAAAGTCCCAAACGCTAAAACTGCGCACACATTTGCGACTTTTTTCTGCTCTGCACTATGCTCGCCAGTTTTCTGAAAGTGGGCGTGTTTTCTTATATAAATGAATCTCTAGACAGATTTACTATTGGGACTATTTAAAAAGTCGCAAAAAAGTTACAAAAAAGTCTCAAAAAAGTCGCAATTTCACTCCAGTGAGGACCATGCTTATCTTATGAGACTTTTTAATAGAACATGCGACTTTTTCATAAAAACGTGCGACTTTTTTGTAAAGATGTGCGACTTTTGTAAAGCTGCTTACTGACGGATAAACTGCTACCGTCAAACCACATTTATTACAGTCGTAAAGGGCCGATCATAAATCTGACTTGGCTAAAACTGACTTTAGCCATATGTGAAAGTGGAGTGAGCTGTCAGAGTCATGATAAATCTGGCCCGCTGTTTTTATATCTCAATGAAAATAAGCATATAAGACCGTATCAGCATGACTTCATGAGGGATCGGTCCTGTCAAACTAATTTAATCAGCTTCTTTGACGAGGCAAGTTCTAAACTTGACTGGGGTTATTCCATTGACGTCATATAGTTTGATTTCTTTAACTCCCTAAGGACCGGGCTCATTTTCACCATAAGGACCAGGCCATTTTTTGCAAATCTGACCAGTGTCAATTTATGTGGTGATAACTTTAAAACGCTTTGACTTATCCAGGCCATTCTGAGAATAGTTATTACTTTACATTCCCCATATGTCTACTTCATGTTTAGATCATTTTGGGAATGACATTTTATTTCTTTGGGAGGCTTACATAATAGAAGCCACCCAAAAATGACCCGATTCTAGAAACTACACCCCTCAAGGTATTCAAAACTGATTTTACAATTTACAATTACTTTGTTAACCCTTTAGGTGTTCCACAAAAATTTATGGAAATTTGAGATACAATTTAAAAATTTCACTTTTTTGGCAGATTTTCAATTTTAATAATTTTTTTCCAGTTACAAAGCAAGGGTTAACAGCCAAACAAAACTCAATATTTATGGCTCTGATTCTATAGTTTACAGAAACACCCCATATGTGGTTGTAAACTGCTGTACGGGCACACGGCAGGGCGCAGAAGGAAAGGAATGCCATATGGTTTTTGGAAGGCAGATTTTGCTGGACTGGTTTTTTGACACCATGTCCCATTTGAAGCCCCCCTGATGCACCCCTAGAGTAGAAACTCAAAAAAGTGACCCCATTCTAGAAACTACGGGATAGGGTGGCAGTTTTGTTGGTACTATTTTAGGGTACATTTGATTTTTGGTTGTTCTATATTACACTTTTTGTGAGGCAAGGTAACAAGAAATAGCTGTTGGCACTTTTTTTTATTTTTTGTTATTTATAACATTCATCTGACAGGTTAGCTCATGTGGTATTTTTATAGACCAGGTTGTCACGGACGCGGCGATACCTAATATGTCAACTTTTTTTATTTATGTACATTTTACACAATTATTTCATTTTTGAAACAAAAAAAATCATGTTTTAGTGTCTCCATAGTCTGAGAGCCATTGTTTTTTCAGTTTTTGGGCGATTATCTTGGGTAGGGTATGATTTTTGTTGGATGAGATGATGGTTTGATTGGCACTATTTTGGGGTGCGTATGACTTTTTGATCGCTTGCTATTACACTTTTTGTGATGTAAGGTGACAAAAAATTGCTTTTTTTACATCGTTTTTATTTTTTAATTAGTACGGTATTAACCTGAGGGGTTAGGTCATGTGATATTTTTATAGAGCCGGTTATTACGGATTTGGCGATACCTAATATGTGTAGTGTATTTTTTATATATTTTTTTTAATCAGTGATAAATGTGTTTTTTTGTTTTTACTTTTTGTTTTCCACTTTTTTTATTTTTTTTTATTTGACCCAGACCCACTTGGTTCTTGAAGATCCAGTGGGTCTGATGTCTGTATAATACAGTACAGTGCACAACAGAGCAGCAAGTGATGGGGAGGGAGGGAGCTCCCTCCCTGTTAACTCCTTCCATACAGTGGTCTTTACAGACATGGAAGGGGTTAAACGGCTGACATCACAACACAGATGTTAGCCGTTTCAAGCAGAGCATCAGCAATCAGCCGTTTCAAGCAGAGTGTCAGCAATGTGCTGACACTCTGCTTGATAACCGCTCGGCCATCCTGGAAATGAGAGGGGGCGGGCGGGATGATCGACCACCCACCCCCCCAGCACTGCCCGCTCGCCTGGGGGTTAAAAATTTAAATTCTGGTAATTTTGAAGTTTCTGATAATTCAGAAAATTCCGAAAGCGCTGCAAACCGCAGATCTGAACTGAACTGTGGTTTGTAGCGATCGCCGATACGGGGGGGTCACAGGACCCCCCTTGGCATTGTCCCAGAGTGCCTGCTGATTGATTTCAGCAGGCACCCAGTTTGATCACCGCCCGCCACACGGCGGTGATCGGAACTACACAGGGCGTACAGGTACGCCCTGTGTCCTTAAGTACCAGGACATCAGGGCATACCTGTACGTCCTGTATTCTTAAGAGGTTAATTTGTGCATTTTGTAGGTTAAACTAATGGTTATGTTTCTCATTTGGGGGTAGGGGAATGATGTGGGGGGGCACAAACTGATAAGTTAGTTTGGGCTGATTGTGAGGGTTGGGATTTAAGCAATGGGTCTCAGTGATAATGCATCAGGCATCTGGACTGTCAAAAATATTTCATGGAATTTGAAGGGCCATGTACCATCTTTAATCGAATTAAAAATAATCTTTTGGCTATTATAGGGGTTAATATCCTATACATAAAAATGTAAAATTGAGGACGTTTATGTAGACAATAAAGGTACATTTGTAAAATGGATTTTGCATGAAGAACACCAGTTAATGGCAAATTGACAGTATATATACCCACCCCCTTTATTTAGCAATATTGATTAAAGGGGTTGCACCAGAGGAGGCTCCCAGGTAAGCTGTTTACCAGCCCTACCCAGCATACACCAGTGGCAGTATTGCACTGTACTCACCACCAGCATCTCATCCTCTCCTGCCGCCAGCCACAAGTTTTTTCCTTCGTTCTTATATTTTATCACACATATACTTTCATGTATTTTATACTTTTTTTGTTTTTATCCTGCAGCCATCTGGCCATTCTTGCTGCTGACGCCCCCAAGGTAAACCTCTTATTTCCCTCTGTCCTGTATACCTCTACACCACATTGTACAGACCGGTCCAGGAAACAACCAATGACTTACTCCACTACATATTGCCACAATATACGCCACCATAAAAACACCATACTAGGGTCATCAGGATGTTCCTTTGCATATCATGGTCCAGTACTGGAACTTCCTTTTATGCCATTTATATCTACCTATATAATAACGTTGTTCACTTAGGACATACTGGAGTACGCAAATCTTATGCTAGTAGAATCTATTAGACATCACTGGGTCTATGAGTGGCCTCTTATGCGTAATATGTAACATGTGATAACAAACATTCATTGATTCTCTTTCCTTTTAATCGATTGATCTATTTTATTTTAGTTTAATTGGCATTCACATTTTATTCTTCTCTATAAACCACAGTTCTTATCATTTTTATATATATATATATATATATATACAGAAGGAAAAATCCAAGGCAGCACACAAGTTATCCGTGAAAAAAAGGGTGTTTATTGACCCATATGTGGACAGCAACGTTTCAGCTCTCTCACTGGAGCCTTTGTCAAGCCATAGTGGTCAGTGCAACATCAGGTGCTTATAAAGCATACAAATTTACAACCATCTCATTACATGATTATACATCAATTATATCAAAAACTGTAAAATATTCCAGTGAACATAACATCATAAAGTGAAATTGTACACAGTGCGTTCAAACACTGTATTATATATAGAACAGTGTCACCAATAGTACTTAAAAAACATCCACCTACATGATTGTGATACATACATATCATAAGGCAATAATCAGTGCCAGGTGCCCCTAGTTGTGTTAATGACAAAACAGTAAAATCTTTAACATATTTACTTCTGGATGTCCCATATATATATATTAGGGCTGCACGATATGGGAATTTTGTGCGATTGCGATTAGGGCCCTAAAAATTGCGATAACGATATGCGATGCGATATTTTAAGGGAATTGTGCTAGAGGTCTATTTGCTTGGATTTTCCCATATGAGCCGCTGACGCGGCTGGGTATGACATAGTTATGGGGGATCTGTGGATGACGCGCTGTTATGGGGGATCTGTGGATGACGCGCTGTTATGGGGGATCTGTGGAGGACGCTGTTATGGGGTGGATCTGTGGAGGACGCTGTTATGGGGTGGATCTGTGGAGGACGCTGTTATGGGGTGGATCTGTGGAGGACGCTGTTATGGGGTGGATCTGTGGAGGACGCTGTTATGGGGTGGATCTGTGGAGGACGCTGTTATGGGGTGGATCTGTGGAGGACGCTGTTATGGGGTGGATCTGTGGAGGACGCTGTTATGGGGTGGATCTGTGGAGGACGCTGTTATGGGGTGGATCTGTGGAGGACGCTGTTATGGGGTGGATCTGTGGAGGACGCTGTTATAGGGGATGTGTGCTATGACACATAGGGCCATGAGGGGGGCCAGCATAAGACATATAGCATCTTATGCTGGTCCCCCTCATGGCCCTATGTGTCCTAAACTGTGCACATAACTGGATTTGTGTGTAAAGTATTTTACTAGTGTGTAAAACAAGCTCTCTCCTATTGATAACATGGCCAGCCTCTGTACTCACTGTCACTATGAATGCACTGCAGCGAGCTGGCCGGCCGGCGCGTGACTGACGTCACTTAGTAACGCTCCTCCCACTTCAGGAAGCAGGAGCGTTACTAAGTGACGTCGGCCGGCCAGCTCGCTGTCGCTCGCTGCAGTGCATTCATCGTGACAGTGAGTACAGAGACTGGACCTGTTATCAATAGGAGAGAGATTGTTTCACACACTAGTAAAATACTTTACACACAAAGCCAGTTATGTGCACGGGGCCCCTTCATATATAATCGCAGCATTTTCGGGTCAGCCAAATCGCCATATCGCATTTGCCGATTATCGCGATTCGATTAATTTAGCGATATATATCGTGCAGCCCTAATATATATATATATATATTTGTGGTCAAGGCTCCGGGGGAAGTGTTGGGAAGAGGGTGTGCACTGGACACGGTAGGACCTAACCTTGGCTAGTGGTGTGCCTTTAGCCACGTGACGCGGGTAGCCAAAAAAGGGGGCTAACCCAGGGAGTCTGAGCTGAGTGAAGCTGGAAAAGAGGGAGGGTCGGGTGGGGCACTGTGCGATGCCGACACCAGAGGGAGGGCGTGAGCCGGCTAAATACCCTATGCCCCTCCCACAAATGCAGGCTGGAAATCCAGCCTGTTATACTTGTGGTCAAGGCTCCGGGGGAAGTGTTGGGAAGAGGGTGTGCACTGGACACGGTAGGACCTAACCTTGGCTAGTGGTGTGCCTTTAGCCACGTGACGCGGGTAGCCAAAAAAGGGGGCAAAACATGAATTTTAGGCAGTTTATTATTTGTAGATTACAAAACCAGACTGGAAAAAGCTTTGGCAATCTCGACCCGTGGATGAGGGATGTAACGGGAAAAACAGGAAGATTGCCATCGTCCCATCTTCCGTATGACGTGAGCGGGGACGCCATGTTTGGAGGCTGCCGATGCGGCCCCGATCCTGAAGGAGTGTCCGGGAATGGAAGCAGCGTGGAACCCCAGACCCGAAGCTATGGAACGAATGTGCCTGATGAACTGCGCGGACGTCAATGACAGCACGGGAAAAGGTAGTAGGGGGCTATCGGGAGTTCTGTCATGGAGAGTGGAGAGCAGCTGATTGAACACGGACACTGGGCACCAAGGATTGAACGACTTAAAGTATTCGATCTGTACCGGTGGACCGACTTGGGAGGTTTTGGAGGAAGGAAGAGAGAAGGTGAAGTGGTCTAAACTATGGAGGAGCTGGCTGATAACCGGCCCTGGATTCCGGGCTGAGGTGCAGCAGAATTCCCCCGGCCTGAGAAACCCATAGAAGCTGAGGTAGAGAGCGGCTTTGAGGATCGAACTTCTGAAAGGGCCAAAGGGATTACCATCTAGGGCGGCAGAAATTTTTTGGAATAATTCCCCTGTGACTGGTTGTCTGGAGGGAAGGGCAGGGGAAGAGAGCTTCTGAATGCCCCTCAAAACCGCTTTAACCGCCTGGGAGGAAAAGAAGGAGGTATGACTAGGGTGACTGATCATGTGGTGGTGCTGGATGCCCGCTAAATAAAGTCTGATGGTATTGTGGGACAGATGGAGCTCCTTGTGGCAGTATGCCAGGAAAGCCAGGACGAAGGAGACTCTGTCCCTGTCCCCCCTGGGGTGAAGGTGGGCAAACCGCCTGAAGGTGTTCCACCCTGTTAAATAGTTCCGGGCAGAATTAGCCGAGAGAGACTCGCGGATGAGACCGTGGGCTGCGGAAACGTACTCCTCTAGTCCATGATCAGGGCTTCGAACCCCGGAGGGTTGATCCCGACTCTCCGAGCTCCTGGCATGACCTGGAAAAACAAATTAAAGTTTAAACGGGACAGAGCATCAGCTGCGGTATTTTTCCTGCCCTCTATGTGCCTGCAAATGATGCGGAAGTTGTTTTGCAGGGACAGCCAGGTGAGCCTGCGAACCAGACGCATGACCTTGGGGGAGCTGGACCTACCCCTGGCGAGGATGTCAACAACCGCCTGGTTGTCAGTCATGTAGCACACTGGCCTGTTACTCCATGACTGACCCCAGACAAGAGAGGCTGCGACAATGGGGTAGACCTCGAGCAGGGGGGAAGACCTGGCAGCCTCCTGGTCTGAGGAGACCTGCGTGGGCCAAGGACCCGCAAACCATTGATCCCCGCAGATGGCCCCGAAACCGAGGGAAGCAGCAGCATCGGAGAATACCAAGGGAGAGGCCTCGTTCCACTGAGGAACGAAGAGGGAGATGCCATTCCAGCTGGACAAAAACAAGGACCACATGGCCAGATCCGCCAGCGCATCACGCCCGAGGTGGATGAGGGCATGCCGATCTGAGGCTGCTGGGAGGAGTCTGAGTAGGCCGGCGGTGAAAGACCTGCCCTGGGGCATGATCCTGGCGGCAAAGTTGAAAGACCCCAATAAAGACTGGAGTTCCAACTTTGACACCGTGCCTGGCCACGGCCCTGGCCACGGAGTCCTTTAACCTGTTTAATTTGTCCAGGGGGAGGCTGGCCTCCATTCTGATAGTGTCCAGGGTGATGCCCAGAAAGGTGATTACCCTGGAGGGGCCCTCGACCTTAGCTGAAGCCACCGGAACATTGAGGCGGCTGAACAGGCTGAGGAGGCTGTCCAACCTGTCCGGGGCATGTTCGGCCTGCTCGATGAGCAAGAAGTCATCCAGGTAATGGATGACCCTCGGACAGTGGGCATGATTGACCAAGAGCCAATGCAGTGCTTGGGCGAACTGGTCAAAGAGCCAGGGACTGCTCTTTGACCCGAACGTCAAGCGGGTGGCAAAGTAATATTTTGCCCTCCATTTGAGGCCGTAGAACTTCCACAGATGAGGCAGGATGGGCAGCAACTTGAAGGCATCAGCAATGTCCGCTTTTGACAACCAAGCTCCTGCCCCGACCTGTAAAATGAGCTCCACGGCCTCGTCCAGGGACGAGTACTGCATAGAGAACTCGTCCGACGGGACCAGGGAATTCAGGCTGGGGGTGCTGGATGCATGAGGAGCAGACAAGTCATAAATTAATCTTTTTTTATTGGAAGATTTTTTGGACACCAGACCTATGGGGCTGACCCGGTACAGAGGGAAAGGGGATTCTGCAAAAGGACCGATCATAAAGCCCTTCTGTAACTCCGCCTCCAGCAGAGCGTCCACCGCCCCGGGATCCGCCAGAGAGGAGAGGAGGTTGGGGCACTCATGAGTGACCTGCGGAAGGGTGACTATCCCGGTATGGAAACCCTCCGAGAACCCCTGTGAGAGAAACTGGACAAAACTGGGGTCATGATGTTGTTGGAGAAGGGAGAGTAACAGGTCAACATTGACCCCGCCTAGTCATGAGCGTTTAGCCGTGCGTTGGGAACAGGAGGACTGAGGATGGGCCCTGAAACAGATGGTGCAGATGTGCAAAGCCTTGCATTTATCATAACTGCAAGAACCCAGGTTGAAGTTGTTGCATAGCTGATTCTTCCCTAAGAAGGTGATGGGACGGCCGAGTTTGTCCGTGGTGGGGTTGGGTTTCTGCGCCCCTGAGCTGGACGTTGGCCTGGCAGGAGATGGGTTGGTGACATGGGGGCACCAATCAGAAGAATGGAGGACTGATTGGCAACCGGCACAGGCTGGGGATTTTTGCCTGGCGAAGTGCCTGCAAAAAATCTCCATGTCCAACACTGCCCAGTTGGTGACATGCTGGTGCTGGAGGAAAGCCGCTGCCGCTTTGGCAGAGAAAGACCGGTGGTACTCGTAGAAGGCGGTACCGCCATATCTGTAACCCAGCTCGGTGACCTTGTACATGTATGTGTCCAATTCTACCCTGCGGTGAGGATGAATGGAGCACACTATGTCCCGGTACAGGCTGAAGGTCAGCATAAACTCGGGGATGGACAGCTTCTTGTTGAGGCGGACGTCTCTAGACCTCAGCACCACCGACACATCACCGCAGGCGATTGTCCGGTTTTCGACCGTATCATGGGTGGAGATTAGGATGGCGGCCAAATTGATATCCTTTCCCGCCAGGATATTCCGCCTGATGTTCTCTGAAACAAAGAACGCTGGGGCGATGTCGGGAGAGGCCAGACCTGTACCTGGGACGTTGGCCTGGGAAGTAGAAGGCACGGCTTCGGCCTCTGGCGGAGGAGGAGGCGTAGCCATCTTGCTCTCGACGGCCTGGAGCCTGGAGTCGATGTGTGACATCGAAGATGCCATGTTGTTGATGGTCGCATGGAGTTGGGTCAGGGAGAGCTGAATGGTCGACATGGAGACCAGATCTTCGGAGGCCCTGGGTGGTTCAGAAGCCCTGGGAGATTCAGGGAAGAGCAGATGATACAGTTCTGCCTTCCGTGCCGATGCCGAATGGCGGATCCCTTTTTTCTTCAGTTCCGCGAGCATCCTGGGGATGGTCCAATGCCTGTAAGATGCGCGGCTGGCTGCTTCCGAGACCGCTGACTCAGGGATGGACAGTGAGTCCTCAATATCCGAGACGTGCGACATGTTGCCCGAAGAAGACCGGACCCTGGAGCCTTAGAAAGTTTAGGATGGAAAAAAATTAGGAAACCTGGAATCGAACAAAAAACTCGGAAGCCCGCGGAGAGAGTGAACTTCCCACCCTGCGAATGTGATGATGAAACAGGAAGAAAACGAACCCTGGAGGTGGCAGGCCGAAAACGCAAGAAATCCTGAACGAAATCAGGCGATGGGAGGACAACCTGAAAGAAAACACGAAAAACCGAGCGGCCTGAGCGTGTCAGGTAGTGAGGAAAAGGACCTGACGTGAACAAGTGAACGAATACGCCGGGCCCTGAACAAACCGAGAGCCGAGACGCGTCTGGAAACGAGGCCCCAACTGGCTGCCAGCATGGAGTTGACCAGTGTGGCAGGCAGTGAGGAGACATGACCCGTGCGTGCTGGCAAATGGCGAGCAACGGGCCCCAAGCGTGACAGATAAAGAAACCTGAACTGACCGTGATAGGTACACCTGGGGAAGAAGAAAGATGCGACAGGACAGTAAGAGGGAAAGAAAGACGTGGAGTGAGAAGGCGAGCCCAAGAAATGACCCTGAAAAAGATAAAAAGACACCAACAGGACTGACCGGACGGGACATGAACCAAACGTAACAGGAGGGAGGACATGATGAAGGCTTGACCAGCAAGAGGACATGACGAGGGCCTGAACGTATCAGGCAGAAAAACCAGAAGCAGAAAACCCGAACGTATCAGGCAGACAGACATGAAAAAACGGAAAACCTGAACGTATCAGGCAGACAGTGCCGAAGATGGAAACCTGAACGTATCAGGTAGACGGACATGAAAACAGAAACCTGGACGTATCAGGCAAACAGACACGCAAAAAAGAAACCTGAACGTATCAGGCCGAAGACACAAAGAACCTCCTGAACGTATCAGGCAGGAAGACGTGGAGCCAATCCTGGACATATCGGAAAAAACACTAGAACGGATCAGGAGGGAGTACATGATGAAAGCAAAACCCCGGACGTATGAGGCAACCGGACCTGAACGTATCAGGTGATTGGACAGGCAGTGAGCCTGGACGTGTCGGGCGAGACCCCGAAAAGGAACCAGAAGGTATCAGGCTACAGGATACGGAGAGAACCATATTAATACAAGACAGGAAGAGAAGACCACCTCGACATCCTTGGAGGAAAAACCATGGCGACCAGGTACAATAGAAAACAGGTGAGAGAAAACGGAACATATCTGCACAGACTTTTTTTTTTTTTTTTTTTTTTCCAGGGGTGAAACCGCGGCGTGCCTAGCAACCGGCCCGTGCGGCTGCTCCCGGAACGCCCGGCCGCACCGCAAGACCGAGCCGCCCGGCCATGGCATCCCCGCAACATGTCCGCCCAAGCGTATTCTGGGCTTTTCATGTAACACTTCATTGAAAACACATGTGGGGAAAAATGTGGTCAGGGAACCAGGAGTGGGCGTGGTATGCCTTCCATATTGGAGCCCAGGATTAGGGGTTCCCCCTGGGTGCCCCACGGTGGAGCGCAGGGAGGTTGGGAATATGGGAGGCTTCCTTATGACTGAAGCGACGTGTGGAATGCCGATGCGTTCCACCGTGGAACGCACCGGGGAAGTGGTGGAGCTCCGGGAGATGGGCGGAATGCCGATGCGTTCCACCGTGGAACGCATCGGGGAAGTCGTGGAGTGGCGTCCCCGCGTCCCCGTCTGCCGCCCCCCCAAGGCCTGGACAAGGAGGAGGAATCAGCCCGGGGGGAGGTGGAGACGCGCGGGACCCCCCGCGATGCGACGTTTGGAGCAATGGCTTGCTGTGGAGGAGACTGGACGCGGGGAACATGAAGCAGCCAGTTCCGGTGTGCCCCAGCTGAATCTTGCCCCAGCGCTGCCTGAGCGGACCGCACCAAGTGTCCCGTCTCCTGCTGCACCGCTCCCCCGCCGGCCACGCCAGAGATGCGCGCTCCCCCAGACCGGGCGCGACGGCCGCGGCCGCACGTAGTTTAGATGGCGCGGTCAGAGGAGCGCAGCAGAGGAGACGCGTCGGTGGGGGAAGCGGAGGTGGGTGGCCGGAGATGGAGTGCGGCGGCGAAGCCCGGAGTAACTTACCCAGAAGGAGCGCCGCCCGGGAGGAACGTACCGCCGCAGCGTCTGCCTCGTCAGTCTAGCCGGAACCGGAAGTCGCGCTCGTATGACGTCGCCGTAACACGAGATGCACTGTGCGATGCCGACACCAGAGGGAGGGCGTGAGCCGGCTAAATACCCTATGCCCCTCCCACAAATGCAGGCTGGAAATCCAGCCTGCTATACATACAGTGGCGGAAATAATTATTTGACCCCTCACTGATTTTGTAAGTTTGTCCAATGACAAAGAAATGAAAAGTCTCAGAACAGTATCATTTCAATGGTAGGTTTATTGTAACAGTGGCAGATAGCACATCAAAAGGAAAATCAAAAAAATAACTTTAAATAAAAGATAGCAACTGATTTGCATTTCATTGAGTGAAATAAGTATTTGAACCCCTACCAACCATTAAGAGTTCTGGCTCCCACAGAGTGGTTAGACACTTCTACTCAATTAGTCACCCTCATTAAGGACACCTGTCTTAACTAGTCACCTGTATAAAAGACACCTGTCCACAGAATCAATCAATCAAGCAGACTCCAAACTCTCCAACATGGGAAAGACCAAAGAGCTGTCCAAGGATGTCAGAGACAAAATTGTAGACCTGCACAAGGCTGGAATGGGCTACAAAACCATTAGCAAGAAGCTGGGAGAGAAGGTGACAACTGTTGGTGCGATTGTTCGAAAATGGAAGGAGCACAAAATGACCATCAATCGACTTCGCTCTGGGGCTCCACGCAAGATCTCACCTCGTGGGGTGTCAATGGTTCTGAGAAAGGTGAAAAAGCATCCTAGAACTACACGGGAGGAGTTAGTTAATGACCTCAAATTAGCAGGGACCACAGTCACCAAGAAAACCATTGGAAACACATTACACCGCAATGGATTAAAATCCTGCAGGGCTCGCAAGGTCTCCCTGCTCAGGAAGGCACATGTGCAGGCCCGTCTGAAGTTTGCCAATGAACACCTGAATGATTCAGAGAGTGACTGGGAGAAGGTGCTGTGGTCTGATGAGACCAAAATAGAGCTCTTTGGCATTAACTCAACTCGCTGTGTTTGGAGGAAGAAAAATGCTGCCTATGACCCCCAAAACACCGTCCCCACCGTCAAGCATGGGGGTGGAAACATTTTGCTTTGGGGGTGTTTTTCTGCTAAGGGCACAGGACAACTTATTCGCATAAACGGGAAAATGGACGGAGCCATGTATCGTGAAATCCTGAGCGACAACCTCCTTCCCTCTGCCAGGAAACTGAAAATGGGTCGTGGATGGGTGTTCCAGCACGACAATGACCCAAAACATACAGCAAAGGCAACAAAGGAGTGGCTCAAGAAGAAGCACATTAAGGTCATGGAGTGGCCTAGTCAGTCTCCGGACCTTAATCCAATCGAAAACCTATGGAGGGAGCTCAAGCTCAGAGTTGCACAGAGACAGCCTCGAAACCTTAGGGATTTAGAGATGATCTGCAAAGAGGAGTGGACCAACATTCCTCCTAAAATGTGCGCAAACTTGGTCATCAATTACAAGAAACGTTTGACCTCTGTGCTTGCAAACAAGGGTTTTTCCACCAAGTATTAAGTCTTTTTTTGTTAGAGGGTTCAAATACTTATTTCACTCAATGAAATGCAAATCAGTTGCTATCTTTTATTTAAAGTTATTTTTTCGATTTTCCTTTTGATGTGCTATCTGCCACTGTTACAATAAACCTACCATTGAAATGATACTGTTCTGAGACTTTTCATTTCTTTGTCATTGGACAAACTTACAAAATCAGTGAGGGGTCAAATAATTATTTCCGCCACTGTATATAAATATATATTTTTATTGTACAGGGTGGGCCATTTATATGGATACACCTTAATAAAATGGGAATGGTTGGTGATATTAACTTCCTGTTTGTGGCACATTAGTATATGTGAGGGGGGAAACTTTTCAAGATGGGTGGTGACCATGGCGGCCATTTTGAAGTTGGCCATTTTGAATCCAACTTTAGTTTTTTCAATAGGAAGAGGGTCATATGACACATCAAACTTATTGGGAATTTCACACGAAAAACAATGGTGTGCTTGGTTTTAACGTAACTTTATTCTTTCATGAGTTATATACAAGTTTCTCTTTGTTTACAGCCATTGACATGTCGCCGAGGTTAACACGTGAGGAGCGGATAGAAATTGTGTTGATGTCTGGTGAACACTGTAACCGGGTCATTGCAGCAGATTTCAATGCAAGACACCCTACGAGACCACCCATCTCCCATGCCACAGTTAGCAAACTGCTTGCTAAGTTTTGTGAAACTGGTTCAGTGTTGCATTTGCCAAAATGTGGACGTATGAAATCTGTCTCTAATGAAGAAACATCAGTGGCTGTCCTAGCTTCATTCAGCAAGAGCCCACAGCGTAGCACTCGCCGCATGTCACTGGAGAGTGGCATTAGTCGAACATCCCTTTGGCGGATATTAGCTACTCACAAATGGCACCCTTACAAACTCCAGCTACTGCAGCATCTCAACGAGGATGACCCAGATCGGCACACTGAATTTGCAGAATGGGCAAAACAAAAATTGGAACAGAACCCTCAGTTTACGCAGAAGATTTTGTTCAGTGATGAGGTAAACTTTTATGTGAATGGTGAAGTTAACAAACAAAACCACCGCTATTGGTCTGACACTAACCCACATTGGATAGATCCCTCCAAGACTGTTGGAACAAAAAAATTGATGGTATGGTGTGGTATATGGGGTACAAAGATAGTGGGGCCATTATTCATCATTGGAAACCTCAAGGCCACTGGAGATGCGAAATTGCTACATGATGATGTGTTTCCCTCTTTATGCACTGAAGCTGGCACGTTCCCTGAGTTTTTCCAGCAAGATGGTGCACCACCACATTATGGGTGACAGGTCCGAGCATTCTTAGATGAACAGTTTCCTGGAAAGTGGATTGGTTGTCGTGGGCCAGTTGAATGGCCCCCAAGGTCTCCCGATCTGACCCCCTTAGACTTTTATCTTTGGGGTCATCTGAAGGCAATTGTCTATGCTGTGAAGATACGAGATGTGCAGCACCTGAAACTACGGATACTGGAAGCCTATGCTAGCATTTCTCCTGCGGTGTTGCTATCAGTGTGTGAAGAGTGGGAAAAGAGGGTTGCATTGACAATCCAACACAATGGGCAGCACATTGAACACATTTTATAAGTGGTCAGAAACTTGTAAATAACTCATGAAAGATTAAAGTTACGTTAAAACCAAGCACACCATTGTTTTTCTTGTGAAATTCCCAATAAGTTTGATGTGTCACATGACCCTCTTCCTATTGAAAAAACAAAAGTTGGATTCAAAATGGCCGACTTCAAAATGGCCGCCATGGTCACCACCCATCTTGAAAAGTTTCCCCCCTCACATATACTAAAGTGCCACAAACAGGAAGTTAATATCACCAACCATTCCCATTTTATTAAGGTGTATCCATATAAATGGCCCACCCTGTATAATGTACATACATATCCCTCTGATTATGTGGGGATCCATTTGGCTTCAGCATTCTTGTTGTATATTTTTAGACTTGAGAAAGGAGTTATAAACTCTGAAACGCGTTGTCCATTGCACAATAAACAGCTATTACACCAAAAGCCCCCGAATTGAGGTAGTTTCTGTGCGCCAAAGAAGTACCCTACCGTGTGCTAGCACACAAACCATTCACTACTTCCCCCACAGTCCCTAGGAGTTTTTGGCAACTCCACCCAAAGGGACCGAATGGGTACTGGCAGCACTGACCCCCTTCTCACTGTGTATCTGCCCTTACGGACATTGTGCTCACACACGCACAACACCAAAAGGTGAGCATATTCCATCCATTTCGCTAAACCGAACTATCATTGCTTACCACCCTATGAGCGCCTCTCCCCCTTTTTCTCTTGTGACATAAATGCTATCCTGAGGATAGGTCATCAATAAAAATAACTTGGACAACCCCTTTAATGGAAAGTTGAGTGGAAGGAAAGGAAGTGTGGTAGAAAAAGTTGACAAGCAACAGGGATAACCATGGTTTTGAAAGGATTGTCAAGAAAAGGCCATTTAAGAATTTGGGGGAGATTCACAAGAAGTGGACGGAGGAGTGGAGTCAATGCTTCAAGAGCCACCACACACAAACATATCCAGGACATGGGCTACAACTGTCGCATTCCTTGTGTCAAGCCACTCATGACCCAGAGACAGCGTCAGAAGCATCTTACATGGGCTAAGGAGAAAAAGGACTGGACTGTTGCTCTGTGGTCCAAAGTCCTGTTTTCAGATAAAACTTAATTTTGGATTTTATTTGGAAGTCAAGGTCTCAGAGTCTAGAGAGACAAAGAACCCAAGTTGCTTGAGGTCCAGTGTGAAGTTTCCACAGTCAGTAATGGTTTTGGGAGTCATGTCAACTGTTCTTGTTGGCCCACTGTGTTATATCAAGTGCAAAGTCAACCCATCTGTCTACCAGGAAATTTTAGAGCACTTCATGCTTCTCTCTGCTGACAAGCTTTATGGAAATGCTGATTTCATTTTCCAGGAGGACTTCCCCCCCCCCCCCCCACACAGATTGCCAAAAGTACCAATACCTGGTTTAATAACCTTGTTATCACAGAATCTATGGGGTATTGTCAAGAGGAAGATGAGAGACACCAGGCCCAACCATGCAGATGAGCTGAAGGCCGCTATTAAAGCAACCTGGGCTTCCATAACACCTCAGCAGTGCCACAGGCTGGTCGCCTCCATGCCACACTGCATTAATGTAGTAATTTAGGCAAAAGGATCCCCGGCCAAGCATTGAGTGCATATACTGTACATACTATTTTGTAGGCCAACATTTCTGTATTTCTTAATTGGTCTTATATAATTCTAATTTTCGGAGATACTAACATTTGGGTTTTCATTAGCTATAAGCCATAATCATCAATATTAAACAAAATAATAACTTGAAATAGATCACTCTGTGTAATGAATCAATATAATATGATTGGATTACTAAAATAAATTAACTTTTCGATGATATTCTAATTTATTAAGATGCACATGTATATTCCAGGCTTTGGTATGTTGTTAGATTGAAGTATATCTTGTCTTTTTCCCCCTTCTCTTCCTTCTTTTCATTTCTCCTCTTCTTGAGCCATTTAATGCTTTAGGAACTACAGTCCCTGACAAAAGTCTTGTCGCTTCTCTATTTTGTAGAAACTCCTGCTATTAACCTGACTTTTAATTAATCAATTGGTGTTAGAAATAGCTCATATGAAAAGCTAAAGCCCTCCCAAATGATGTTTAATGCACTGAAATAAATTAGTTTCACTGAAGAAAGATTTATCATTTAATCAAGACAGAAAGGTCAAATTTTGGCAAGACAAAAGTTTTGTCGCCTATACAGAAATTTAACAACTTTACTGCAAATCCAAAAATATGTCAGCAAATTATGTAGTGTTGCTGTGAGATCCAAATGTAATATCTTGTATGACTTCCATGAGCCTGAAGGACAGCATCCATGCGGTTTGGCAAGGATTCATACAAATTTATTGATGAAGTCATCAGGAATAGCAAGGAAAACAGTCTTGCATGCCTCCCAGAGTTCATCAATATTCTTTGGTTTCGTCTTCCATGCTTCCTCTTTCATCCTACACCACATATGCTCAATGATGTTCATGTCTGGAGACTGGGCTGGCCATTCCTGGAGCATCTTGATCTTCTTCGCCTTAAGGAACTTTGATGTGGAGATGGAAGTATGCGATGGAGCACCATCCTGCTGCAGAATTTGGCCTATTTTATGGTTGGGAATATAAGAGGTAGCTAAGATTTCTTGGTATTTTAGACTATTGATGTTGCCTTCCACCCTGCAGATCCCTCGCACACCCCTATACTGGATGTAACCCCAGACCATGATTTTGCCTCCACCAAACTTCACTGTTTTCTGGGTAGATCTCGGCTCCATGCGGGTTCCAGTAGGTCTCCTGCAATATTTGCGGCGACTGTGGTGTAATTCAACAGAAGATTCATCTGAAAAATCCACCTTCTGCCACTTTTCCAGCATCCATCCTTTTAGCAGGCTGTGGGCCTTGGCAAATGCCACACGGTTTTTCAATTGTCGTTTGTTTAGTGCTGGCTTATGGGCACTGATTAGACCATGGAGGCCATTTCGAGACAGAATCCGGCAAACTGTTCTGGTTGACACAGGGACTTCAGGTGACCGGGTCTCGTGGAGCTCTGCTGCAGTGGAAAATGGGCTGGCCTTGGATTTTCGAGCCAACAAACGGTTCTCTCGAGCAGTTGTCTTGCAGCTTCGGCCAGACCTGGCCTTGTCCAAAACGTCTCCAGTCTCTTCAAAAATTTTTTTTATCCTCTGAACTTGACGCTGAGACACATTGAAGGTGTCTGCCACATCAGCAGTGGATCTGGTCTTCAGCCTCTTGATAATCAACACTTTAGCCTCCGGGTGAATCTTAGGCATGTTTGCAGAGGTCTAGTTGCAGTTGATGTGAAGGTCTAGTGTACTGGGGTTCTTTTTATACACACCTGAGACCTAATTGATCTATTATTAGTCACAGGTGAAGCTCATATGACAAGGCGACAACACTTATGTCTTGGCAAAAATTTTCTCAATGGGCTTTACCAAGCTGTGAATATTAGAATACTTTTTGTCAGTTTCGTTTTGCACTGAAACATTATTACAAAAGCTGTTGGGATTAAAATGACCCATTTCTCGTAACAAAATCTTGATTAGAAAAATATTTTAGCGGCACTTCAGGTCAATTTGTACACAAGCGACAAGACTTTTGTCAGGGACTGTACAGGGAGTAATCACCCAATGCAAAGATTCATTAATGTTCAATCCAAAACTCTGGGGATTTCAAATTATTCTACTTGTGAGGCTTACTGTTTAATGAGGTATCGCATATTTAAAAAAAATCTAAAGTGCTGAACAATGATGTTACAAAACAGGGTAATTATTGAGAGACCAAGTATCTAGATAATCTTACAATGGAAAATAAGGAAGAAATCTGTAATAATTTACAGTACTGTCATGCTCATACATTTTTATGACATCTCATTCTAAATCCATAGGCATTAATATGGAGTCTTCTCTTTGCCAGAGTATGTCTGTGTGAATTTTTCAGAGCATTTTGAGATCAGACACTGATGTTGGACAAAAAGAGCCTATCTCACAGTCTGGTCTAGTTCATCTCAACAGTGGACATATTTCATCCCAAAGGTGTTCGATAGGGGTGAGATCAGTGCTCTGTGCAGGCCAGCCAAGTTCTACCACACCCAACTCACCCAACCCTGCCATTATGGACCTTAATTTGTGTACTGGGCCACAGTCAGCCCCAGTGACATGTCTTTAGTTTGAGATTGTTTAGGGGTTATATATTGTATGTTTATTGGAGGATGTGACATATCAGTTGGTAAAGAAAGGGTGTGAGAATAGCACGAGAAAAACCTTTTTAGTCAAGGAAGTGCAATGTAAATAATTGGATTAACAAAATGGCTCCAACAGAGGAGATATGGAAAAGAGTACATTAATCATTTTTCTGGGAGGTCATTATCACCTACTGACTCCAATTACTATAATGGAATCAACACCTTTGACCCCACGCTGGGTATAATGACCTCTGACCCCATGCTGGGTATAATTACCAGATGTTGATTCAGTTACATATTTATTCCCAGAGAATTCTTGTACAGTCACTCAGAATTGAGAAAGCTCATTGGAAGAACGAGTGAAACGTTTTCAAGAAATCTACAGTAAATCCAGTTGTCTTGATTTATTCTTTACAGATATACCATGACCTGGATAAATGAGAACCTTCACAGACACATTAATCATTGTTTAAAAGAAATCTGTCGATGGCTCATGCCTTGTATGCTAATGACACATCTAGGAGTCCATTGTGCTATCTCTCTGAGTTTAGGAGTCAGGGGGTTGAATTCAAATACAGAACATAGACTGTTTAGCAGCTTACTATAGGCGGGTGACTTCAGAGACAATAATTATATCTTTGGATCTTGATGACTATTCAAACATTATATTAATTCAGGGGAGAGGGATACATGATTACAGATTCCTTTTAATGTTAAAAAAGTAATATATTTGAGAAATGATAGACTAGCGGAATATTTACATATTAAGAAACCAAGGTTTCTAGTCACCCCTAATCGCATAAAAACTATGCAGTATTTTCACAACCTGGTCACATGTAATACAGTCTAAAAAAATACATGACAGGTTACAAGCTAAAGGTTGTGAATGGGGTGTTAGAAGGGGAGGAGACAGAGAATGTAAATAAGGATATTTATATATACAGCCGTGGCCAAAAGTTTTGAGAATTAGATAAATATTGGAAAAGTTACTGCTTAAGTTTTTATAATAGCAATTTGCATATACTCCAGAATGTTATGAAGAGTGATCAGATGAATTGCATAGTCCTTCTTTGCCATGAAAATTAACTTAATCCCAAAAAAAACTTTCCACTGCATTTCATTGCTGTCATTAAAGGACCTGCTGAGATCATTTCAGTAATCGTCTTGTTAACTCAGGTGAGAATGTTGACGAGCACAAGGCTGGAGATCATTATGTCAGGCTGATTGGGTTAAAATGGCAGACTTGACATGTTAAAAGGAGGGTGATGCTTGAAATCATTGTTCTTCCATTGTTAACCATGGTGACCTGCAAAGAAACGCGTGCAGCCATTCACAGGCAAGGATATTGTGGCTACTAAGATTGCACCTCAATCAACAATTTATAGGATCATCAAGAACTTCAAGGAAAGAGGTTCAATTCTTGTTAAAGGGTTTCTATCACTTGGTATGACATAATTAGCTGTCAGACACTAGCGATCCGCTAGTGTCTGCTCTGCCCAACCATCCTAATATAACAGCTTTTGGGGCAGCCGTTTTGCTAAAAAAATAACTTTTATAAATATGCTAATGAGCCTCTAGGTGCTATGTGGGCGTCATTAGCACCTAGAGGGTCCGTCTACCTTCATACACAGCCACCGCCCAGCGCGTCCCTCCAGCCCGCCCATCTCCTGCTGAATGCGATCCTCCGTGTGACGCAGCGGACGAATTCTCGCGCATGCGCCGTGCGCGGCTGTATTCGGCGCATGCGCAGTGAATGTCTGATAGCTTCCCTGCTCAGACATCTCCACTGCGCCTGCGCCGATGACGTCATAGTGCTCCAAGGAACAGGCGCAGTGGAGATGTCTGAGCAGGGAAGCGGTCAGACATTCACTGCGCATGCGCCGAATACAGCCGCGCACGGCGCATGCGCGAGAATTCGTCCGCTGCGTCACACGGAGGATCGCATTCCGGAGGACATGGGTGGGCTGGAGGGACGCGCTGGGCGGCGGCTGTTTATGAAGGTAGACGGAGCCTCTAGGTGCTAATGACGCCCAGATAGCACCTAGAGGCTCATTAGCATATTTATAAAAGTTCTTTTTTTAGCAAAACGGCTGCCCCAAAAGCTGCTATATTAGGATGGTTGGCCAGAGCAGACACTAGCGGATCGCTAGTGTCTGACAGCTAATTATGTCATACCAAGTGATAGAAACCCTTTAAGAAGGCTTCAGGGCATCCAAGAAAGTCCAGCAAGCGCCAGGATCGTCTTCTAAAGAGGATTCAGCTGCAGGATCGGAGTGCCACCTGTGAAGAGCTTGCTCAGGAATGGCAGCAGGCAGGTGTGAGCGCATATGTACGCACAGTGAGGCAAAGACTTTTGGAAGATGGCCTGGTGTCAAGAAGGCCAGCAAAGAAGCCACTTCTCTCCAAAAGAAACATCAGGGACAGATTGATCTTCTGCAGAAAGTTTGGTGAATGGACTGCTGAGGACTGGGGCAAAGTCATATTCTCCGATGAAGCCTCTTTCCGATTCTTTGGGGCATCTGGAAAAAGGCTTGTCCAGAGAAGAAAAGGTGAGCGCTACCATCAGTCCTGTGTCATGCCAACAGTAAAGCATCCTGAGACCATTCATGTGTGGGGTTGCTTCTCATCCAAAGGAGTGGGCTAACTCACAATTTTGCCCAAAAACACAGCCATGAATAAAGAATGGTACCAAAACACCCTCCAACAGCAACTTCTTCCAACAATCCAACAACAGTTTGGTGAAGAACAATGCATTTTCCAGCACGATGGAGCACCGTGCCATAAGGCAAAAGTGATAACTAAGTGGCTCGGGGACCAAAACATTGACATTTTGGGTCCATGGCCTGGAAACTCCCCAGATCTTAATCCCATTGAGAACTTGTGGTCAATCCTCAAGAGGCAGGTGGACAAACAAAAACCCACTAATTCTGACAAACTCCAAGAAGTGATTATGAAAGAATGGGTTGCTATCAGTCAGGAATTGGCCCAGAAGTTGATTGAGAGCATGCCCAGTCGAATTGCAGAGGTCCTGAAAAAGAAGGGCCAACACTGCAAATCCTGAGTCTTCGCATAAATGTCATGTAATTGTCGATAAAAGCCTTTGAAACGTATGAAGTGCGTGTAATTATATTTCACTACATCACAGAAACAACTGAAACAATGATCTAAAAGCAGTTTAGCAGCAAACTTTGTGAAAACTAATATTTGTGTCATTGTCAAAACTTTTGGCCACGACTGTAGTAATTAGAGATAAGCGAATTTCCGCTTATCAAATTCGTTCACACTTCGTTTGGTGGTAAAAGGTGAATTGCGTTATGGATTCCGTTACCACGGACCATAACGCAATTCTATGACGAAATGCATAACAGAATGCCTTTAGAGGCATTCAGTTATTCATTCCATCATAATAGAAGTCTATGGGCTGCAAAACTGATCCGTCCTGTTTCCATTATGCAGGGCAAATAGAGAGGAGTTGATACAGCTGCTTTGGTATATTGAAGGGCTATGTTAAAGTTGGAGAGAATTAGTAGGGGAGAGGAAGGATACTTAGTCTGTGTTTGTGCTGGGGCTGGTGATGTGGCTTCACAGATTGTCTTGCAGTCAGCTTTGCTGTGCTTTGTCAGTCATTTGTTCTTGGAGTTGTCAGTAAGTAGATTACTTTCTTCTGTGCTTTGGACACTTCAGGTGGGGGCTCCAAGAATGGCTCCCTATATGCATTAGCACTGGGGCTTTTTAAACCCAGCACTGTTACTGTCACAGTCATGAACATAAGAATCCAAGGGGTTGGTATAGTGAATGGATGTTCATTATATTAGTGTTAAAAAAAAAAAAGTGCAATGCAACAGCTCACTGCAAACCAAATAAAGTACAAAATTGCATCATAATTGCAAATGCTATACTAATAAGTTAGAGATGCTTGGCAAATCGTTTTGTACAAAATTATTTGAGCCCGTCTGCCGCACGTCAAGGCTCAAATAATTTTGTACAAAACGATTTGCCAAGCATCTCTAACTTATTAGTATAGCATTTGCAATTATGATGCAATTTTGTACTTTATTTGGTTTGCAGTGAGCTGTTGCATTGCACGTTTTTTTTTAACAGTCTTGTTCTCAGCCATAGCAACGTGCCCCTGCGTTTTGGGATGTGCTGACTGACCCCCTTTTTCTTTGCAGCTTGTGCTGGAGGTGTGGCTGCCTCCTTAGTCGTGCACTCCTGACCAGCTTGTCTGCCCCATTGGCTGATTTTAATTAGTGTTAGTATATAGCTTGGCCTTCTCCCCCTCACTCACTGAAGCCATCTGGCACCAGGAGAGAGATAGTGTGTGGACTCTCATTGCAGTCTTTGGTGACCTTTTGGCGCCAGGGGTGGTGTGCATGCTGGTAACTGCTTTCCGTGGATATAATGGAGGCCATTTTGGCACCAAAAATGACAGAAATTCAGGCGGATCCAGCATGCATGTGGAACCTGCACTTTCTGAATTATATGGTAGCCGTCATGGCACATAACAGGTAAAATTTAGTAATGGTTGTAGTGGATGGCACTCCTGGTGTGTAGTTGTCGGTGCTCAGTGGAGAAGGTCAGTCAGAATATATATAGAGAAACCACGGCACTCGATGTATCGTTTTTAGAAGTTAATTCATTTATTTATTGTCCATCCCAAATAGGATCTTTTTTTAGTTGCAAGAGGCCACTTGCAATTAAAAAAAGATCCTATTTGGGATGGACAATAAATAAATGAATTAACTTCGAAAAACGATACATCGAGTACCGTGGTTTCTCTATATATATTCCAGGTAAAATTTAGTGTTAGGAACCTGTCTAACTACAGGGAGTGCAGAATTATTAGGCAAGTTGTATTTTTGAGGATTAATTTTATTATTGAACAACAACCATGTTCTCAATGAACCCAAAAAACTCATTAATATCAAAGCTGAATATTTTTGGAAGTAGTTTTTAGTTTGTTTTTAGTTTTAGCTATTTTAGGGGGATATCTGTGTGTGCAGGTGACTATTACTGTGCATAATTATTAGGCAACTTAACAAAAAACAAATATATACCCATTTCAATTATTTATTTTTACCAGTGAAACCAATATAACATCTCAACATTCACAAATATACATTTCTGACATTCAAAAACAAAACAAAAACAAATCAGTGACCAATATAGCCACCTTTCTTTGCAAGGACAATCAAAAGCCTGCCATCCATCGATTCTGTCAGTGTTTTGATCTGTTCACCATCAACATTGCGTGCAGCAGCAACCACAGCCTCCCAGACACTGTTCAGAGAGGTGTACTGTTTTCCCTCCTTGTAAATCTCACATTTGATGATGGACCACAGGTTCTCAATGGGGTTCAGATCAGGTGAACAAGGAGGCCATGTCATTAGATTTTCTTCTTTTATACCCTTTCTTGCCAGCCACGCTGTGGAGTACTTGGATGCGTGTGATGGAGCATTGTCCTGCATGAAAATCATGTTTTTCTTGAAGGATGCAGACTTCTTCCTGTACCACTGCTTGAAGAAGGTGTCTTCCAGAAGCTGGCAGTAGGACTGGGAGTTGAGCTTGACTCCATCCTCAACCCGAAAAGGCCCCACAAGCTCATCTTTGATGATACCAGCCCAAACCAGTACTCCACCTCCACCTTGCTGGCGTCTGAGTCGGACTGGAGCTCTCTGCCCTTTACCAATCCAGCCACGGGCCCATCCATCTGGCCCATCAAGTCTCACTCTCATTTCATCAGTCCATAAAACCTTAGAAAAATCAGTCTTGAGATATTTCTTGGCCCAGTCTTGACGTTTCAGCTTGTGTGTCTTGTTCAGTGGTGGTCGTCTTTCAGCCTTTCTTACCTTGGCCATGTCTCTGAGTATTGCACACCTTGTGCTTTTGGGCACTCCAGTGATGTTGCAGCTCTGAAATATGGCCAAACTGGTGGCAAGTGGCATCTTGGCAGCTGCACGCTTGACTTTTCTCAGTTCATGGGCAGTTATTTTGCGCCTTGGTTTTTCCACACGCTTCTTGCGACCCTGTTGACTATTTTGAATGAAACGCTTGATTGTTCGATGATCAAGCTTCAGAAGCTTTGCAATTTTAAGAGTGCTGCATCCCTCTGCAAGATATCTCACTATTTTTGACTTTTCTGAGCCTGTCAAGTCCTTCTTTTGACCCATTTTGCCAAAGGAAAGGAAGTTGCCTAATAATTATGCACACCTAATATAGGGTGTTGATGTCATTAGACCACACCCCTTCTCATTACAGAGATGCACATCACCTAATATGCTTAATTGGTAGTAGGCTTTCGAGCCTATACAGCTTGGAGTAAGACAACATACATAAAGAGGATGATGTGGTCAAAATACTCATTTGCCTAATAATTCTGCACTCCCTGTAGAGATCGCCTTGACGTGCGGCAGACGGGGTCAAATAATTTTGTACAAAACGATTTGCCAAGCATCTCTAACTTATTAGTATAGCATTTGCAATTATGATGCAATTTTGTACTTTATTTGGTTTGCAGTGAGCTGTTGCATTGCACGTTTTTTTTTTAACAGTCTTGTTCTCAGCCATAGCAACGTGTCCCTTCGTTTTGGGATGTGCTGACTGACCCCCTTTTTCTTTTCATTATATTAGGTATTGTAGTGGATCAGCTCTCTTTTGGGGGTCATTCTCACAGATATCTTCAGGACACCAAGTTTAAGATCCAAACACGGTACTTTATTGCGGCACATCCGCATAAACAAACAATAATACAAAATAATAAACACTCGCCCGTCCAGGCTCTAACTAAACATACTGTCACGATACTGGTGAAACAGAACTGGAAACCGATGGCCAGGACTTGGGAGCAGAGTATATATAGTACGGATGTAGCAGAACCCACGTTGTTGTGCCCCGCACAGATGAGGCAGTGTCTGTAGACGAGAACCGAGGTCAGGATTAGCAGAAGTCAGGGCAGGCGGCAAGCTGGCAGGAAAGGGAGACGAGCAGAAGGTCAGGTCAGGCGGCAAGCAGGTACGAAGGTCCAAGGACAGTCCGGGTCGGCAACAGGAGGTAGCAGGGAGAACCGCTAGGGCACAGAACACACGGAGGAGTGAGTTCCAGCAAGAGGATCGCAGACTAAAAGCCAAACACAATACTCTAGCAAAGACAGGAAGGTCTGGCCAGTTTAAAAAGGAACAGGAACAGGAAGTGAGATGGCAACCAGGAAACACATAATCCACCATCTTGACTGAGGGCAAGCTTGAGGGCAAAGTAAACTATATCAGGGTGGTTTCTGACATTACTCCCACCTCAACAGCGGCCTCTGGACGGGACCTGACTTGGTCTTCCAGGATGTGTTTGATGGAATTGTCTAATCATTCGAGGAGCATTGATGTTGTTTATTGGTTCCCAGGAATTTTCTTCAGGTCCGTACCCCTGCCATTTGATAAGGTACTGTAGCTGATTCCTGAAAATCCTAGAGTCCAGAATCTCTTCTACCACGAACTGCTCCTGTCCATCTATCTCCAATGCTTCGGGAGGAGGAAGGGTACGTTCAGGAAACGGATTGGGCACTGCAGCCTTAAGTAAGGACACGTGGAAGACAGGATGTATCCTCATGGATCGTGGGAGTTTAAGTCGAACGGCCACTGGGCTGATTATGCCCATGATTTTATAGGGCCCAATAAACTTCTGTTCCAGCTTTGGTGAGGGGACCTTAATTTTTAAATTTCTCGTAGAAAGCCATACCTTGTCGCCCACTCTAAACATTGGTGCTGGTCTACGGAATTTATCAGCGGCCCTCTTATAATTCTCCTGAGCACTCTCTAAGGTCTCTCTTAGTAGTAGCAAATTTTGTTGAAGTATGGAAATTATTTCCGCCACTGCTGGTATAGGCGAAGTAACAGGAAATTTGGGGAGAAGGTTCGGATGGTACCCCAGATTTGCAAAGAAGGGGGTCTGTCTGGTTGATGCATTTTGGGAATTATTGTAAGAAAATTCAGCAACTGGAAGAAGGTCAACCCAGTCATCCTGTAAGTGACAGATGTAACATCGAAGGTATTGTTCCAAAGTCTGGTTTGTGCGTTCGGTCTGTCCATTAGACTGAGGATGAAAGGCGGTTGATAGATTGATATCGATTTCCAAAGATGTGCAAAAACTGCGCCAGAACTTTGAAGTAAACTGTACTCCACGATCCGAGACAACTTCATCTGGCACCCCATGTAGACGAAACACATTTTGTATTATAAGGTCTGCAGCCCTTACATGCAATGAAGTGTGCAGCCTTAGTGAGACGGTCTACCACTACTAAGATTGTATTCTGTCCCTTGGATGTAGGTAGATCCACAATAAAGTCCATGGAAATGGAGCCCCAAGGACGGGAGGGGACCGGCAAGGGCTGTAATAACCCTACTGGGAGAGAGCGTGGAGTCTTGCATCTAGCACAGGTATCACATGACAGGACATATTTTTTCACATCCTGTCGAGAATTAGGCCACCAAAAGAAACGAGATAAAAATTCCTGAGTCTTCTGCACACCCCTGTGACCTGCGACCTTAGAGTCATGGACTAGTCTTAGAACCTTAAGTCTTATAACCTCGGGTATATATAACTGTTGTTCATGAGTCCATACCCTGTTTTTGTATATTAATTGCAGATCATCGGGTGGTTCTGCCAGGAGGGAGTCAGTGACATAGGCTTCTTTGATTTCTTCAAGTAAGTCTTTATTAAGGATTACCCCCACGAATCTAGACTCTGGAATGATGGTTTTAGGTGGAGTCGTAGACACAGCATCATTGGAAAAAATTCTGGATAAGGCATCTGCCTTGCCATTCCGAGAACCCGGCCTGTATGAAATCATAAAGTTGAATTGGTTTAAAAAAAGAGTCCAACGGGCCTGGCGATGAGATAGACATTTGGCTGATCTGACGAACTCCAAGTTGCGATGGTCGGTGAGAACTATTATTGGCTGGGAGGCTCCTTGAAGGTGATGTCTCCATTCTTTAAAGGCTGCTATAATATCCAGTAGTTCTTTGTTTCCCACGTCGTAGTTTTTCTCAGCCGGAGATAGACGTTGGGAGAAGAAAGAGCAAGGATGTAACAACCCCTTGTCTCCTGTTCTCTGTGATAAAATGGCTCCTATAGCAGAATCTGAAGCATCTACTTCTACGATGAACGCCAGTTCCGGGTTGGGGTGAACCAATACAGGGGCTGTGGTGAACCTGGTCTTTAATAAACAAAAGGATTCTTGTGCTTCAGGTGACCAAACAAATTCCTTTTTTGTTTTCCTGGTTAGTTGTGTAATTGGGGTGACTATTGTTGAAAATTTTTTGATAAAGCGTCTGTAAAAATTGGCAAAGCCTATGAAGCGTTGGACCTCTTTTAAGTTACTGGGGACAGGCCAGTCCACTATAGCTCTAATCTTGTTGGGGCCCATGTGTAACCCTTGGGGTGAAATTATGTAGCCGAGAAATTGGATTTCAGTTCGATGAAACTCACACTTTTCAAGTTTGATATATAATTTATTTTTCCTAAGACGTTCCAGAACGAGTCTTACATGTTGCTGATGTTCTTCTGTTGAGTTAGAGAAGATCAGAATGTCATCCAGATAGACGACTACAAATTGGTCCAGAAGATCCCTGAAAATGTCGTTGGCCAGGTGTTGAAAGGTGACTGGAGCGTTGCAAAGACCAAAAGGCATGACGAGGTATTCGTAGTGTCCGTACCGTGATCTAAATGCTGTCTTCCATTCATCTCCCGATCTGATACGGACCAAGTTATAGGCGCCTCGTAGGTCTAACTTTGAGAAAATTTTGGCGTGACGTACTCTCTCCAATAATTCTGGGATTAGTGGTAGGGGGTAGCGATTCTTAATTGTGATTTTATTGAGTTCGCGGTAGTCAATAAATGGTCTTAGAGACCCATCCTTCTTTTTGACAAAGAATATGGGAGCCCCTGCTGGTGAGGAGGAGGGACGGATAAACCCTTTAGCCAGATTCTCTTCTATATATTCCTTGAGGGCTTTCAGTTCCGGACCTGCCAAGGTGTAGATATTCCCGAAGGGGATGGAAGCACCAGGGAGCAATTCTATGGGACAGTCATAGGGTCGATGTGGGGGAAGTTTGTCTGCCTTTTGTTTATCACCAACGTCCATAAAATCCTGATATATGAGGGGTAGTTCCATCACCTTATCGTTCTGGGATGTGGCTTCCCCCCCTTGTTCTGACTGTTTTGTTGGCACAGCATCCTTCCCTGGAAACGTTATCTCTTTGGTCTCCCAGTTGATGTCGCGGTTCTGTGCCTGTAACCAGGGCAAGCCTAGGATAACCGGAAAATGAGGAGAGGAGATCAAAAGAAACGATAGAACTTCGTGATGTTGTGGTGTTATACAGATGTCGAGGGGTTCCGTTTCTTGATCTACAGGGCCCGAATTTAAAGGGGTACCATCCACTGTTTCCATAATCATAGGTGAGAGTTTTTTATGAATCTTTACCCCATGTCTCCTTGCAAAGGAATAGTCCATAAAATTGCCACCAGCCCCGGAATCCACCATAGCAGAGGTGGATATCCACTGGGAATTAATTGAAAATTTGATGGGGAGGAAACAATGAGAGTTTCTGTTTTCCTTCTTAATACGAGGGGCCACTGAAGAGATGGAGCGGATGGTTGTTTCTTCCAATGATTCCGCTTCAGATGTCACAGAGTCTTCATCTGAGAGATCGGGGTCTGTAATGGCTGCCACCAGTTTTCGAGGACGTCTGGGACAATTAATCAGAAAGTGGTCGGCTCTTCCACAATACAGACATACGTTCTCTCGGAGTCTATGTTCCTTGCGATCAATATTTTCGCGTTTTAAGATGGAGTCTATTTGCATTGGCTCGCTTTCTGATTCCTTGTAGATTCTTTTTGGAATTTCTTTTGAAGTGGGGGTAGATGAAGAAAGTGCCTGCTTCGTAGTATAGTTCAGTGTGGCCCATTTTTCTTGCCGTCGTTCAGCTAGTCGTGTATCAACTCGGATGCAGTGGTTGATAAAAGCATCAAGCTCTAAGGGGGCCTCTGCACGGGCCAGCTCGTCTTTTAGGGAACTACACAGTCCTTTCTTGAAAAAAGATAATTTTGCTGCATCATTCCAGTTAGTGTCGACGGACCATCTTTTAAAGTCCATAGCATATTCCGTGACGGGACGTCTGCCCTGACGCAAGGCTAGTAAGGCTGCCTCTGCTGTAGCACCTCGGTTAGGGTCATCGAACATCTGGCTCATGGCCCCAAGGAAATCCTCCAGATTGTTTAGTCGGGCATCCCCGGTTTCGATCAACGGATTCGCCCAGGCGATAGCCTTGTGTGTTAGTAGCATAATGATGCATAGCACTTTAGATCGATCAGTAGAAAACTGGGAGGAGTTTGCGTCAAAGTAGAGGCGACACTGATTGATAAACCCCCGGAATTTGTCGCGGTCCCCGCCAAATCGGAATGGAGGTAATTTAGGAGTTGATGTAGGAGATGGTGCAGGAGCTGCATTCTCCACCTGTGTTATGCGATCAGCCAGTGCTTGCACTGTATCACGGAGTTCGTGGATTGTTTGTCCATAAAACTGAATGCTGGGGCCGGTCTGACTCTCAAAGGCATTGTATTTCTTCTTTAAGGATTGCAAATCCGCATGCATACTAGATACCGCAGTCTGCAACTGCTTAATACGGGTCTCTACAGATCAAGTCCCGGCGGAATCCATGGTGGCTAGAGTATTCTGTCACGATACTGGTGAAACAGAACTGGAAACCGATGGCCAGGACTTGGGAGCAGAGTATATATAGTACGGATGTAGCAGAACCCACGTTGTTGTGCCCCGCACAGATGAGGCAGAGTCTGTAGACGAGAACCGAGGTCAGGATTAGCAGAAGTCAGGGCAGACGGCAAGCTGGCAGGAAAGGGAGACGAGCAGAAGGTCAGGTCAGGCGGCAAGCAGGTACGAAGGTCCAAGGACAGTCCGGGTCGGCAACAGGAGGTAGCAGGAAGAACCGCTAGGGCACAGAACACACGGAGGAGTGAGTTCCAGCAAGAGGATTGCAGACTAAAAGCCAAACACAATACTCTAGCAAAGACAGGAAGGTCTGGCCAGTTTAAAAAGGAACAGGAACAGGAAGTGAGATGGCAACCAGGAAACACATAATCCACCATCTTGACTGAGGGCAAGCTTGAGGGCAAAGTAAACTATATCAGGGTGGTTTCTGACACATACTGTAATATTCCTGACTCACCTAAGTTCTTGTTCACACCCTGTGAACACATGGGGCTTTCTCAGCCAATGTCCCACAGCCTCCTGGCTGTACAGAGCACAGTACGCCAACTGTCTCCAGTCCAGTGTCTCAGGACACATGGGGAATAGTGGTCTCTCAGCCCTCCTGGCTTGGACCACACAGAGCCTCCAGGCCTCTGTCCACAGGCAACACACTTCCCCCTTGCTGACACCCTGGGAGGTGCTTTGTGCCAGCCTGATTACTTCCAGCTGGTCTCGCCTGTGGTGGCATAGGGGTGTGGACCAAACTATCATATGAAGTTCAAAGGTCTCTAGGACCTAAGCGTAGCATTTGCACACCTCTCTGACTGATATAGTGTAAAACATAAATCTTTATTAAATACTCTTAAAAATCTTAGAACTCTTTACAATGTGGTTAAAATTCCTCAAGATTAGACAGGTGGGAATGTGTGTTTTTTACATTGTGGATGTATCCCTCATTCAGATACCCTGTACTGAATGAACTTCACATTATATTATATATAGCGTCGCAACCTCCTGAGGGACCTACAAGTTCGTTGGTTGAATGGACCGAACTATCCACCCTTTCCTTGCCTCTACCCTACGTGAGACCTGTCACTGTCTCACATACACCCCCCCCCCTTTGTTCAAGCCTGTGAGGGTGAACACCTGCATAACCACAGGTGGCTGGTGAGAGGGCATCCACCTGGCCTGGACGTGGGAAACAGCCACCCACCCTGCTCTTTGGCTGCTCCCAATAAGAACCGGCCCAGATTGGTTTTACAGCCACACTAAGTAACACAGTGTTATGTCACGGGTGGTGTTGCAGAAAGCTGGAACTTATAAATAAACATCCGACTGGCTTGATCCCAAACTAAGGAGCATATGGGTGAGCCCTATAAAACCCCTAGAGCTCTCCCTGACAGCTATGCCCATGCAAAGATCTTTATGGTAGACGATTGCATGCCCTCGTACCTTATACTATGTGACACCTGAAAACCCTACAATAGTGTCACGGAACCATGAACCAGACGTACAACAAGAGATAAGCGAAAATAAGAAGGCTTTATTGAAAATAAAGCTGTAAAGCAAAAGTCCAAACGGATGGTGAAACCGAGCAGAGTCTTTGCGAAGCCAGAGGTCAGGAACCAGAAGGGTAGTCAGACGAAGCCAGGATCAGGAACCAGCAGGGTAGTCAGACGAAGCCAGGATCAGGAACCAGCAGGGTAGTCAGACGAAGCCAGGATCAGGAACCAGCAGGGTAGTCAGACGAAGCCAGGATCAGGAACCAGAAGCAGCAGCAGTCTTAGAAGCATGTGAACACAAGAGGACCAAGCAAGGAACTGAAGCCACAGACCTCCTATATATATGAGCTAGGCATCCAGCTCCTCCCAGGGGAAGGAGGAGCCGCAGGGTGGAAGGCTACAAGAAACCCAGGACCCAAGATGGCCGCCAGCACATGTCAAACGAAGGAGAGCAGCAAGCAGGTAAGACCATGACAGTACCTCCCCCTCAAGGGCCCCTCCTCCGCGGAGCACAAAACGGTTTCTGAGGGAAGCGTGCGTGGAAGGCTCGGAGCAAGGCAGGAGCATGGACATCTGCGGAGGGAACCCAGGAACGCTCCTCTGGACCATAACCACGCCAATGGACCAAAAACTGCAACCGACCGCGGACCAGGCGTGAGTCCAGGATATTGCTCACCTCATATTCCTCACGATTGCCCACTTGGACCGGACGAGGCCGAGGAACCGAGGAAGTGAAACGATTACACACCAGTGGCTTCAACAGGGAGACATGAAACACGTTGGAGATCCGCATGCCAGGAGGAAGCGCAAGGGCATAGGCTACCGGGTTTACCCTGCGAAGCACTCGGAAGGGACCAACAAAGCGAGGCGCCAGCTTGGGAGTGGGCACTCGAAGGTTGAGGTTGCGGGTGGACAACCATACACGGTCTCCGACCTGGTAGGAAGGAGCAGGC
Organism: Bufo bufo; assembly: GCF_905171765.1. Taxonomy (NCBI): domain Eukaryota; kingdom Metazoa; phylum Chordata; class Amphibia; order Anura; family Bufonidae; genus Bufo; species Bufo bufo. Next base: position 215,339,040 of record NC_053391.1, read on the forward strand.
GCTCGTCTGCGATCAGCCTGGAATCTCTGGCGCTGCGCAGAGACCTCAAGGGACTTCTGGATCTGTACCCAAGAAGCACGTAGGACGGAAAGGTGATCCTCCACAGCCGGAATATCCTGGGGAGAGAATACCTCCGGTAACACGGCAGGTTGGAACCCATAATTGGCCATGAAGGGAGACGTCCCAGAGGAAGAGTTCACCGCCGTGTTCCTGGCAAACTCAGCCCAAGGCAGGAGGTCAACCCAATTGTCTTGGTGATCGGAGACATAGCAACGAAGGAATTGCTCCAAGGCCTGATTGGATCGTTCTGCGGCCCCATTGGACTGAGGGTGGTAGGCCGAGGAGAAGGAGAGATGAATCCCCAACTGGGAGCAAAAGGCGCGCCAGAACCTGGACACAAACTGACTCCCCCGATCCGACACAATCTCCTTAGGCAAACCGTGCAACCGGAAGACCTCCCTGGCAAAAATCGTGGCCAACTCTTGTGCAGAGGGTAACTTCTTGAGAGGAACACAGTGGCACATTTTGGAAAACCGATCCACAATCATGAGAATGACCGTATGGCCTCGGGATGCAGGGAGGTTCACAATGAAATCCATCCCCAGGTGTGACCATGGGCGCTCCCCGGTGGCTATGGGTTGCAGAAGGCCCAACGGAAGGTGCCGAGGGGACTTACTCTGGGCACAAACGGAGCATGCCGCTACATATGCGGCGATGTCGGAACGTAGGGAAGGCCACCAGAACAGACGTGAAACAGCCCAGGACAGCTGATTCTTTCCAGGATGCCCCGCGGTCTTGGAGTTATGGTAGGTTCGCAACAACCGAGTGCGCAACTCCTCAGGCACAAAACATCTGCCGTTGGGTCTCCCAGAGGGAGCACCAGATTGAGCTGCCAAAATCTGCTCACCCAGGGGAGAGGTCAGGCTGGTGCGAATGGCGGCCAGGATCTGATTCGGAGGTATGACCGAAGTCGGAATCGACTCCTCCCTGGACAGCTCGGAGTACTGCCGTGATAAGGCATCCGCCCTGATGTTCTTGGAACCGGGTAGGTAGGAGACCACGTAATTAAAACGTGACAAGAACAGAGCCCATCTGGCCTGACGTGGTGTCAATCTCTTGGCCTCAGAAAGGTAGGTCAGATTCTTGTGGTCCGTCAGGATGAGAACCGGAACCACCGAACCCTCGAGCAAGTGCCTCCATTCTTTAAGGGCCTGCACGATGGCCAATAACTCCCTGTCACCAATCTGATAGTTGCACTCCGCGGAAGACAGTTTCCGGGAGTAAAACCCACAAGGAAGCAGAGGACCCTCTGGTGTTCTACGCTGAGACAGAAGGGCGCCTACTCCCGTCTCAGACGCGTCCACCTCGAGGACAAATGGCAACCCAGGGTTGGGATGCGACAGAATCGGAGCCGACACAAAGGCGGACTTTAGGGCCTCAAAAGCTCGGATGGCCTCGAGCGGCCAGACCTGGGAATTACTGCCCTTCCTGGTCAGATCCGTGAGAGGCTTGGCCAGCATGGAAAAGTCCCTGATGAACTTCCGATAATAATTGGCGAAGCCCAAAAAGCGCTGCAGGGAACGAAGACCACTGGGCTGGGGCCACTGTAAGACAGCCGAAACCTTCTCAGGATCCATGGAGAACCCCTCAGCGGAAATGATGTAACCTAAGAAGGTTACCTGGGATCGGTGAAATTCGCATTTCTCAAGCTTACCGAACAGCTTGTTCTCTCGTAACCGTTGCAACACTCGTCTGACATCCAGAATGTGGGCCTCCATGGATTCAGAATATACCAAGATGTCATCCAAATAGACTACCACACACTGCTGCAACAGGTCACGAAAAACATCGTTGATGAATTCCTGAAAGACTGCGGGCGCATTGCACAACCCAAAGGGCATAACCAAGGATTCGTAATGACCGGTCCTGGTGTTAAACGCGGTCTTCCACTCATCGCCCGCCTTGATCCTTACCAGGTTATATGCCGCCCTCAGGTCGAGTTTGGTAAAGACCGTGGCCCCTTTAAGGCGATCGAACAGCTCGGAAATCAAGGGTATCGGGTAAGCGTTCTTGATCGTGATGCGATTGAGACCCCTGTAATCGATGCAAGGCCTCAACTCACCGCCCTTCTTTTTCACAAAGAAAAATCCAGCCCCTGCCGGGGACGAAGATTTGCGAATGTGTCCGCGTGAAAGCGCCTCCCTCACGTACTCCTCCATGGCCTCATTCTCTGCTACCGACAGTGGATAGACTTTGCCACGAGGAGGAACGGCACCAGATTGTAACTCTATGGCACAATCGTATGGGCGGTGCGGAGGTAGGGCAACCGCGCGCACCTTATCGAATACATCCCGGTACTCCTCGTATTCAGGAGGCAACAGAGAGTCCGAGGAAGTACACAGCAACTTGACAGACCCATGGATGCAACTAGCCCCACACTGCGGTGACCACGAGAGGATCTTGACCGATCTCCAATCGAAAGTCGGATTATGCTTCTGGAGCCAGGGGTACCCCAAGACCACCGAGTAGTGTGGAGACGAAATAACCTGGAGGCAGACCGACTCTCTGTGAACGGCACCAATGGCTATCCCCACTGGAAGGGTCTCATGAGTCACGTGTGGCGGCAGAAGGGGTCTGCCGTCTATCGCCTCAAGAGCCAGTGGGGAACCTCGAGCCTGCAGAGGAATGGAATTGGCGGCAGCGAACACACTATCAATGAACAAACCACCAGCACCAGAGTCCACCAACGCCTGGGTCGTCACCGAGCCCCCGACCCAGGAGAGGACAACAGTGATCAGTGGTTTGTCAACACGGGAAACCGGGGACGAGGAGACTCCACCCAAGATCTGCCCCCGACAGGATCTCAGGGTACGAGCGTTTCCCGGACGGTTCGGACATGCCAACCGAAAATGCCCACCGAGACCACAGTACATGCATCGGCCCTCGCGTCTCCGGAGTGCCCTCTCCCCCTCGGACAGGCGAGCAAACCCCAGCTGCATGGGTTCACCCCCAGACAAGTCATCCCCAGGAGGCGTGGGAGGAGAGGGAGGCACGGGTGGGACAGCAAACGTAGGCACCAATCTGTTAGAAGACCTCCGCAGGTTCTCCTTAAAGGAAGGTCTCTCCCTGAGTCTGGTGTCAATCAAAATCAGGAAAGAAATAAGAGACTCGAGCTCAACTGGTAGGTCCTTAGCTGCAACCTCATCCTTCAAGGCATCCGAGAGACCATGAGAGAAAGCAGCGACCAGAGCCTCATTATTCCAGCCCACCTCTGCTGCCAGGGTACGAAACTCAATGGCGTATTCAGCTACGGATCGTGAACCCTGTCTGATGGACATAAGGAGCTTCGCAGCAGAGGCAGCACGAGCCGGCACATCGAATACCTTCCGAAGAGAAGCAACAAAACCGGAAAACTCGGCAACCACCGGATTGTTGTTCTCCCATAAAGGGCTGGCCCAGGCCAAGGCCTTGTCCGAGAGCAGCGAGATCAAGAAGCCCACCTTTGATCTCTCAGTAGGAAAGGCATGTGGTAGCAACTCGAAATAAATGCCCACCTGGTTAAGGAAACCTCGGCACTGAGTTGGCTCTCCCCCAAAGCGCTGTGGAAGAGGGGCCGAACCGGTCATACCCCGAAACACCGCAGGCGCAACAACAGGTGTCGGGGTAGACTCTGGCGCAACAACCGGAGCGGCAGTAGGAGCGAGCCCAGGAGCGACAACCGACCCATCGGCAACGGGAGCGAAATGAGCCGTGCGTTCAAGCAGGGTTTGCAACGCCACAGCGAACCGACCCAACAGGTGATCCTGCTGATCAAGTCTGGCAACCAGCGTGGGTAGCGAGGATGGCCCTGTACCGTCAGAATTCATGGCTTGGTCCTAATGTCACGGAACCATGAACCAGACGTACAACAAGAGATAAGCGAAAATAAGAAGGCTTTATTGAAAATAAAGCTGTAAAGCAAAAGTCCAAACGGATGGTGAAACCGAGCAGAGTCTTTGCGAAGCCAGAGGTCAGGAACCAGAAGGGTAGTCAGACGAAGCCAGGATCAGGAACCAGCAGGGTAGTCAGACGAAGCCAGGATCAGGAACCAGCAGGGTAGTCAGACGAAGCCAGGATCAGGAACCAGCAGGGTAGTCAGACGAAGCCAGGATCAGGAACCAGAAGCAGCAGCAGTCTTAGAAGCATGTGAACACAAGAGGACCAAGCAAGGAACTGAAGCCACAGACCTCCTATACAGTCTTGTGAAAAAATTAGGACACCCTTTGAAAGCATGTGGTTTTTTGTAACATTTTTAATAAATGGTTATTTCATCTCCGTTTCAACAATACAGAGAGATTAAAGTAATCCGACTAAACAAAGAAAACTGAAGAAAAGTCTTTTCAAGATCTTCTGTAAATGTCATTCTACAAAAATGCCTATTCTAACTGAGGAAAAAGATAGGACACCCTTGCCCCTAATAGCGAGTGTTACCTCCTTTGGCTGAAATAACTGCAGTGAGACGGTTCTTGTAGCCATCTACCAGTCTTCGACATCGGTCTGAGGAAATTTTACCCCACTCCTCAATGCAGAACTTTTTCAGCTGTGAGATGTTTGAGGGGTTTCTTGCACGTACAGCCCTTTTCAAGTCACCCCACAGCATCTCAATGGGATTCAAATCTGGACTTTGACTTGGCCATTCCAGGACTCTCCATTTCTTCTTTTTCAGCCAATCTTTGGTTGATTTACTAGTATGTTTTGGGTCATTGTCATGTTGCATGGTCCAGTTCCGCTTCAGCTTTAATTTTCTAACTGATGGTCTCACATGTTCTTCAAGCACCTTCTGATACACAGTAGAATTCATCGTGGATTCTATGATGGTGAGCTGACCAGGTCCTGCTGCAGCAAAGCAGCCCCAAACCATGACACTTCCACCTCCATGCTTCACAGTTGGTATGAGGTTCTTTTCTTGGAATGCTGTGTTTGGTTTACGCCAAACATGTCCTCTGCTGTTGTGTCCAAATAATTCAATTTTGGACTCATCTGTCCAAAGAACATTATTCCAGAAGTCCTGGTCTTTGTCAACTTTATCGCTGGCAAATGTCAGTCTGGCCTCGATGTTTCTCTTGGAAAGCAAAGGTTTCCTCCTTGCACACCTCCCATGCAAGTTAAACTTGTACAGTCTCTTTCTGATTGTAGAGGCATGTACTTCTACATCAACAGTAGCCAGAGCCTGCTGTAGTTCTCGAGATGACACTTTAGGGTTTTTGGATACCTCTTTTAGCATCTTGCGGTCTGCTCTTGGGGTGAACTTGCTGGGGCGACCAGTCCTGGGCATGTTGGCAGTTGTTTTGAAAGCCCTCCACTTGTAGACTATCTTCCGGACAGTGGAATGGCTGATTTCAAAATCTTTTGAGATCTTTTTAAATCCCTTCCCAGACTCATAGGCTGCTACAATCTTTTTTCTGAAGTCCTCTGACAGCTCTTTTGCTCTCACCATGGTGCTCACTCTCACTTCAACAGTCAGGAGCACACCAAACTAAATGTCTGAGGTTTAAATAGGGCAAGCCTCATTCAACATGCAGAGTAACGATCTACTAATTATGTGCACCTGGTGTGATATACCTGTGTGAGATCTGAGCCAATTTAAGAGGGAATACATGTGAGGGTGTCCTATCTTTTTCCTCAGTTAGAATAGGCATTTTTGTAGAATGACATTTACAGAAGATCTTGAAAAGACTTTTCTTCAGTTTTCTTTGTTTAGTTGGATTACTTTAATCTCTCTGTATTGTTGAAACGGAGATGAAATAACCATTTATTAAAAATGTTACAAAAAACCACATGCTTTCAAAGGGTGTCCTAATTTTTTCACATGACTGTATATATGAGCTAGGCATCCAGCTCCTCCCAGGGGAAGGAGGAGCCGCAGGGTGGAAGGCTACAAGAAACCCAGGACCCAAGATGGCCGCCAGCACATGTCAAACGAAGGAGAGCAGCAAGCAGGTAAGACCATGACAAATAGTGAGGGGACACGACCACCAGCTCCCTGCACTTAATACAGATGGAGTCAGGGTCACCTACAATCAAGCCAGCAAGAAAACACAAATAAAGGAAACAGACTTATCTGAGGAATCGGGAGAGGCAGCCTCCAGCAGTGAACACAATCCAGGAAGAAGTATAAACCGCAAAGTGAGGCAGTATGAGAGGGAATATAAAGGGAGACAATCAGTGCAAATAGGTGACAGCTGTGAGAAGGAAAGGAGATAGAAAGTGAAACCAAAACAAAGAACATCATACAACAGGTAGAGAAGAACGTCTGCCAGATCTACTCACAGAGCTGGTGGTGACAGTACCCCTTCAGAGGAAGCGGATATGGGTCACGAACCGTGATACGGTTCAGCTCCCTGAAATCCAGACAAGGTCTTAAAGAACCATCTTTTTTCTTAACAAAAAAAAAAACCAGCGGCAATGTCACAACCAGACAGCTGAGAAGCTCTGACAGGAGCCTTCCAGATCCTCCTCCTTGAGTTTCTTTGTTTTGGTTTCAGTTCCTCATCTCGTTAGTCTATCTCAGCTGTCATGCAGTTGGACTGATTGCTTCCCTTTAAGTTCCTCCCCATAATGCAGTAGTGTGCGGCTTATACAACTTCCTGGAGTGTGTGTGCATGCTGTTCCTATTTCCCAGTCCTCTGCAAGATAAGTACTGTTCCTTTATTTGTGATTTTCTGTCTGCTGGATTTCAGGAGACCCTGACTCCCTCCGTGTCTAGTGTAGGGAGCCGGTGGTCGTGTCCCCTCACTATTGTAGGGTCTTCAGGTATTAGATAGCCAAGGTACGTGGATATGCGCCCATCCACCTTTGGGGTGTTCGCATAGGCTGAGCAGTCAGGGAGAGTGGCAGGTCTCATGCAGGGGTCTCACTTTTGTTCCTTAGTTGTGGATCCAGTGAGTCATTGATTATATTGCATTGTCTTGTTTCCTGTACACCATCCGTGACATTATAAGCCGCCAAAACCGTCTCAAGCATGGATCCGGTTTCACTTTTGGCTGAACGCTTCCAGGGTCTTTCATTGGAGGTAGCTGATCTCCGTAAGACTTTTTCTCAGTTTCAAGTGACCGGTTCAGCTTGCGTTCATGGAGTTTGTTCTGAGCCTAAGATCTCGCTCCCGGATACGTTCTCCGGGGGTAGTGAGTATTTTGTGCGTTTTAGAGAGGCTTGCAAACTCCATTTTCGCCTTCTTCCCCATTCCTCTGGTGATGAGGAACGGAGGGTGGGGATCATTATATCGCTGCTCAGGGGTAACGCTCAGTCCTGGGCCTTTTCGCTGCCGGAGGGGGCACGGCCCCTGCGTTCAGTGGATGAATTCTTTTTAGCCCTGGGTCAGATATATGATGATCCGGATCGTATTGCTCTGGCTGAGTCTAGACTACGTCTGTTATGCCAGGGTAAACAAGCCGCAGAGATATACTGCTCAGAATTTCGGAGATGGGCAGCTGATACTGGTTGGAATGATGCTGCACTCCGAAGTCAATTTTGTCATGGTCTTTCAGAGGGATTGAAGGATGACATTTTGATTTTTTCTCCTGATTTCAAGACTCATAAGGAACACTTACGTCAGGTCTTGCTCATCCTGCGGGAGAATAAATTATACGCGAAACTGGAAAAATGTGTGTTTGCGGTTCCAGAAATCCAATTTCTGGGGTTTCTTCTCTCCGCTTCTGGTTTTCGCATGGACCCCGAGAAGGTCCGCGCTGTGCTTGAGTGGGAGCTTCCTGAGAATCAGAAGGCGCTGATGCGTTTTTTGGGCTTTGCCAATTATTACAGGGAATTTATTTTCCTGTTGTTAAACCACTCACTGATATGACCAGAAAGGGGGTAGATTTTTCTTCCTGGTCGGTAGAGGCGCGTAAGGCCTTTTCTAATATCAAGGAGAGTTTTGCTTCCGCTCCCATCCTGGTACAACCTGATATTTCGTTACCCTTCATAGTTGAGGTTGATGCTTCTGAGGTAGGGGTGAGTGCGGTCTTGTCTCAGGGTTCCTCTCCTGCCAAATGGCAACCATGTGCCTTTTTCTCGAAGAAACTCTCCTCCGCAGAGAGAAATTATGATGTGGGAGATAGGGAATTGTTGGCCATCAAGTTGGCTTTTGAGGAATGGCGCCATTGGCTAGAGGGAGCCAGACACCCTATTACCGTGTTTACTGACCATAAAAATCTGGCCTACTTGGAGTCAGCCAAGCGTCTGAACACGAGACAGGCCAGATGGTCTTTGTTCTTTTCAAGGTTTAATTTTGTTGTCACGTTCCGGCCTGGGGTTAAGAATGTGAAGGCAGATGCCCTGTCACGTTGTTTTCCGGGAGGTGGGAATTTTGAAGACTCGGGTCCCATTTTGGCTGAAGGTGTGGTGGTCTCTGCTCTTTTTCCTGAATTGGAGGCAGAGGTGCAGGCAGCCCAGTCAGAGGCTCCTGATCTTTGTCCTCCTGGGAGGTTGTTTGTGCCTCTCGCTTTGAGACACAAGATTTTTAAGGAACACCACGATATGGTCCTTGCTGGGCACCCGGGGGCAAGAGCCACACTGGATCTCATCGCTCGGAGATTCTGGTGGCCTGCGCTTCGTAAGTCGGTTGAGGGTTTTGTGGCAGCTTGCGAGACTTGCGCTCGTGCCAAAGTCCCTCATTCACGGCCATCAGGTCCTCTCCTTCCCTTACCCATTCCTTCCCGTCCTTGGACACATCTGTCCATGGACTTCATAACGGACTTGCCTCGTTCCTCGGGGAAGACTGTGATTCTGGTGGTGGTGGACCGTTTTAGCAAAATGGTACATTTCATCCCTTTTCCTGGTTTGCCCAATGCTAAGACGCTGGCGCAGGCATTTATTGAACACATTGTCAAATTGCATGGTATTCCTTCAGACATAGTCTCTGATAGGGGCACGCAGTTTGTTTCCAGATTCTGGAAGGCTTTCTGTTCTCGCTTGGGGGTTCGGTTGTCATTCTCTTCTGCTTTCCACCCGTAGTCGAATGGCCAGACAGAGCGCGTCAATCAGAATATGGAGACATACACTGCGTGCAGAATTATTAGGCAAATGAGTATTTTGACCACATCATCCTCTTTATGCATGTTGTCTTACTCCAAGCTGTATAGGCTCGAAAGCCTACTACCAATTAAGCATATTAGGTGATGTGCATCTCTGTAATGAGAAGGGGTGTGGTCTAATGACATCAACACCCTATATTAGGTGTGCATAATTATTAGGCAACTTCCTTTCCTTTGGCAAAATGGGTCAAAAGAAGGACTTGACAGGCTCAGAAAAGTCAAAAATAGTGAGATATCTTGCAGAGGGATGCAGCACTCTTAAAATTGCAAAGCTTCTGAAGCGTGATCATCGAACAATCAAGCGTTTCATTCAAAATAGTCAACAGGGTCGCAAGAAGCGTGTGGAAAAACCAAGGTGCAAAATAACTGCCCATGAACTGAGAAAAGTCAAGCGTGCAGCTGCCAAGATGCCACTTGCCACCAGTTTGGCCATATTTCAGAGCTGCAACATCACTGGAGTGCCCAAAAGCACAAGGTGTGCAATACTCAGAGACATGGCCAAGGTAAGAAAGGCTGAAAGACGACCACCACTGAACAAGACACACAAGCTGAAACGCCAAGACTGGGCCAAGAAATATCTCAAGACTGATTTTTCTAAGGTTTTATGGACTGATGAAATGAGAGTGAGTCTTGATGGGCCAGATGGATGGGCCCGTGGCTGGATTGGTAAAGGGCAGAGAGCTCCAGTCCGACTCAGACGCCAGCAAGGTGGAGGTGGAGTACTGGTTTGGGCTGGTATCATCAAAGATGAGCTTGTGGGGCCTTTTCGGGTTAAGGATGGAGTCAAGCTCAACTCCCAGTCCTACTGCCAGTTTCTGGAAGACACCTTCTTCAAGCAGTGGTACAGGAAGAAGTCTGCATCCTTCAAGAAAAACATGATTTTCATGCAGGACAATGCTCCATCACACGCATCCAAGTACTCCACAGCGTGGCTGGCAAGAAAGGGTATAAAAGAAGAAAATCTAATGACATGGCCTCCTTGTTCACCTGATCTGAACCCCATTGAGAACCTGTGGTCCATCATCAAATGTGAGATTTACAAGGAAGGAAAACAGTACACCTCTCTGAACAGTGTCTGGGAGGCTGTGGTTGCTGCTGCACGCAATGTTGATGGTGAACAGATCAAAACACTGACAGAATCCATGGATGGCAGGCTTTTGAGTGTCCTTGCAAAGAAAGGTGGCTATATTGGTCACTGATTTGTTTTTGTTTTGTTTTTGAATGTCAGAAATGTATATTTGTGAATGTTGAGATGTTATATTGGTTTCACTGGTAAAAATAAATAATTGAAATGGGTATATATTTGTTTTTTGTTAAGTTGCCTAATAATTATGCACAGTAATAGTCACCTGCACACACAGATATCCCCCTAAAATAGCTAAAACTAAAAACAAACTAAAAACTACTTCCAAAAATATTCAGCTTTGATATTAATGAGTTTTTTGGGTTCATTGAGAACATGGTTGTTGTTCAATAATAAAATTAATCCTCAAAAATACAACTTGCCTAATAATTCTGCACTCCCTGTATATGCGCTGTTTTGTGGCGGAGAATCAGGAGGATTGGTGTTCTTTTTTGTCCCTTGCTGAGTTTGCTTTAAATAACCGTCGTCAGGAGTCCTCTGATAAGTCACCATTTTTTGGTGCATATGGGTTTCATCCGCAGTTTGGGACTTTCTCGGGAGAGGGGTCTTCTGGTTTACCTGATGAGGACAGATTCTCCTCGTCTTTGTCATCTATTTGGCAAAAGATTCAGGATAATCTAAAGAGCATGAGTGAGAGATATAAGCGTGTGGCAGATAAGAGACGTGTGCCTGGTCCGGACCTGAATGTTGGTGATCTGGTGTGGTTGTCTACCAAAAATATCAAATTGAAGGTTCCCTCCTGGAAGTTGGGTCCTAGGTTTATTGGGCCTTACAAGATCCTGTCTGTCATCAATCCTGTTGCCTACCGTCTTGATCTTCCTCAGACTTGGAAGATCCATAATGTTTTCCATAAGTCCTTATTGAAACCTTATGTTCAACCTATTGTACCCTCGCCTTTGCCTCCTCCTCCGATTATGGTTGATGGAAATCTTGAATTTCAGGTCTCTAGGATTGTGGATTCTCGTCTTGTCCGCGGTTCCCTCCAGTACCTCGTTCATTGGGAGGGTTATGGTCCTGAGGAGAGGATGTGGGTCCCAGTGACGGACATTAAGGCCACTCGTCTCATCAGGGCTTTTCATAGGTCCCATCCTGAGAAGGTGGGCTCTGAGTGTCCGGAGTCCACTCCTAGAGGGAGGGGTACTGTCACAACCAGACAGCTGAGAAGCTCTGACAGGAGCCTTCCAGATCCTCCTCCTTGAGTTTCTTTGTTTTGGTTTCAGTTCCTCATCTCGTTAGTCTATCTCAGCTGTCTTGCAGTTGGACTGATTGCTTCCCTTTAAGTTCCTCCCCATAATGCAGTAGTGTGCGGCTTATACAACTTCCTGGAGTGTGTGTGCATGCTGTTCCTATTTCCCAGTCCCCTGCAAGATAAGTACTGTTCCTTTATTTGTGATTTTCTGTCTGCTGGATTTCAGGAGACCCTGACTCCCTCCGTGTCTAGTGTAGGGAGCCGGTGGTAGTGTCCCCTCACTATTGTAGGGTCTTCAGGTATTAGATAGCCGAGGTACGTGGATATGCGCCCATCCACCTTTGGGGTGTTCGCATAGGCTGAGCAGTCAGGGAGAGTGGCAGGTCTCATGCAGGGGTCTCCCTTTTGTTCCTTAGTTGTGGATCCAGTGAGTCATTGATTATATTGCATTGTCTTGTTTCCTGTACACCATCCGTGACAGGCAACAGGTGACTTCGAGGGTCGGATGTGTCCCTTTCTCAGGATCTCAGAGATATAAGTATGCATAGCGACTCTTTCAGGTTGGGAGAGATTGTATAAACGCGATTTTGGCAGTTTGGCGCCTGGGATGAGATTAATAGGGCAGTCATACTCCTGGTGCGGGGGAAACTCCTGGACACCACTCTCGGAAAACACATCCGAAAATTCAGAGAGAAAATCTCTGAAAGAGACTCCGTGAGGCAATTCTCTCTGCAAAACTCACTCCAACCATTTATTTGCCTTGCTTGCCAATCAATGGTGGGGTTATGTTTAGTGAGCAAGGGTAGCCCCAACACTAGAGGAGTAGGTAATCCGCTTAAGACGAAACATGACATATCCTCATCATGAGCGTCACCCACAGTCAAACGGATATTGTGAACTATGCCCTTTAACGATCTTTGAGAAAGTGGAGCAGAATCGATAGCAAAAACGGGTATATCTGTGTCATGGTCTTACCTGCTTGCTGCTCTCCTTCGTTTGACATGTGCTGGCGGCCATCTTGGGTTCTGGGTTTCTTGTAGCCTTCCACCCTGCGGCTCCTCCTTCCCCTGGGAGGAGCTGGATGCCTAGCTCATATATATAGGAGGTCTGTGGCTTCAGTTCCTTGCTTGGTCCTCCTGTGTTCACATGCTTCTAGACTGCTGCTGCTTCTGGTTCCTGATCCTGGCTTCGTCTGACTACCCTGCTGGTTCCTGATCCTGGCTTCGTCTGACTACCCTGCTGGTTCCTGATCCTGGCTTCGTCTGACTACCCTGCTGGTTCCTGATCCTGGCTTCGTCTGACTACCCTGCTGGTTCCTGATCCTGGCTTCGTCTGACTACCCTTCTGGTTCCTGACCTCTGGCTTCGCAAAGACTCTGCTCGGTTTCACCATCCGTTTGGACTTTTGCTTTACAGCTTTATTTTCAATAAAGCCTTCTTATTTTCACTTATCTCTTGTTGTACGTCTGGTTCATGGTTCCGTGACATTAGGACCAAGCCATGAATTCTGACGGTACAGGGCCATCCTCGCTACCCACGCTGGTTGCCAGACTTGATCAGCAGGATCACCTGTTGGGTCGGTTCGCTGTGGCGTTGCAAACCCTGCTTGAACGCACGGCTCATTTCGCTCCCGTTGCCGATGGGTCGGTTGTCGCTCCTGGGCTCGCTCCTACTGCCGCTCCGGTTGTTGCGCCAGAGTCTACCCCGACACCTGTTGTTGCGCCTGCGGTGTTTCGGGGTATGACCGGTTCTGCCCCTCTTCCACAGCGCTTTGGGGGAGAGCCAACTCAGTGCCGAGGTTTCCTTAACCAGGTGGGCATTTATTTTGAGTTGCTGCCACATGCCTTTCCTACTGAGAGATCAAAGGTGGGCTTCTTGATCTCGCTGCTCTCGGACAAGGCCTTGGCCTGGGCCAGCCCTTTATGGGAGAACAACAATCCGGTGGTTGCCGAGTTTTCCGGTTTTGTTGCTTCTCTTCGGAAGGTATTCGATGTGCCGGCTCGTGCTGCCTCTGCTGCGAAGCTCCTTATGTCCATCAGACAGGGTTCACGATCCGTAGCTGAATACGCCATTGAGTTTCGTACCCTGGCAGCAGAGGTGGGCTGGAATAATGAGGCTCTGGTCGCTGCTTTCTCTCATGGTCTCTCGGATGCCTTGAAGGATGAGGTTGCAGCTAAGGACCTACCAGTTGAGCTCGAGTCTCTTATTTCTTTCCTGATTTTGATTGACACCAGACTCAGGGAGAGACCTTCCTTTAAGGAGAACCTGCGGAGGTCTTCTAACAGATTGGTGCCTACGTTTGCTGTCCCACCCGTGCCTCCCTCTCCTCCCACGCCTCCTGGGGATGACTTGTCTGGGGGTGAACCCATGCAGCTGGGGTTTGCTCGCCTGTCCGAGGGGGAGAGGGCACTCCGGAGACGCGAGGGCCGATGCATGTACTGTGGTCTCGGTGGGCATTTTCGGTTGGCATGTCCGAACCGTCCGGGGAACGCTCGTACCCTGAGATCCTGTCGGGGGCAGATCTTGGGTGGAGTCTCCTCGTCCCCGGTTTCCCGTGTTGACAAACCACTGATCACTGTTGTCCTCTCCTGGGTCGGGGGCTCGGTGACGACCCAGGCGTTGGTGGACTCTGGTGCTGGTGGTTTGTTCATTGATAGTGTGTTCGCTGCCGCCAATTCCATTCCTCTGCAGGCTCGAGGTTCCCCACTGGCTCTTGAGGCGATAGACGGCAGACCCCTTCTGCCGCCACACGTGACTCATGAGACCCTTCCAGTGGGGATAGCCATTGGTGCCGTTCACAGAGAGTCGGTCTGCCTCCAGGTTATTTCGTCTCCACACTACTTGGTGGTCTTGGGGTACCCCTGGCTCCAGAAGCATAATCCGACTTTCGATTGGAGATCGGTCGAGATCCTCTCGTGGTCACCGCAGTGTGGGGCTAGTTGCATCCATGGGTCTGTCAAGTTGCTGTGTACTTCCTCGGACTCTCTGTTGCCTCCTGAATACGAGGAGTACCGGGATGTATTCGATAAGGTGCGCGCGGTTGCCCTACCTCCGCACCGCCCATACGATTGTGCCATAGAGTTACAATCTGGTGCCGTTCCTCCTCGTGGCAAAGTCTATCCACTGTCAGTAGCGGAGAATGAGGCCATGGAGGAGTACGTGAGGGAGGCGCTTTCACGCGGACACATTCGCAAGTCTTCGTCCCCGGCAGGGGCTGGATTTTTCTTTGTGAAAAAGAAGGGCGGTGAGTTGAGGCCTTGCATCGATTACAGGGGTCTCAATCGCATCACGATCAAGAACGCTTACCCGATACCCTTGATTTCCGAGCTGTTCGATCGCCTTAAAGGGGCCACGGTCTTTACCAAACTCGACCTGAGGGCGGCATATAACCTGGTAAGGATCAAGGCGGGCGATGAGTGGAAGACCGCGTTTAACACCAGGACCGGTCATTACGAATCCTTGGTTATGCCCTTTGGGTTGTGCAATGCGCCCGCAGTCTTTCAGGAATTCATCAACGATGTTTTCCGTGACCTGTTGCAGCAGTGTGTGGTAGTCTATTTGGATGACATCTTGGTATATTCTGAATCCATGGAGGCCCACATTCTGGATGTCAGACGAGTGTTGCAACGGTTACGAGAGAACAAGCTGTTCGGTAAGCTTGAGAAATGCGAATTTCACCGATCCCAGGTAACCTTCTTAGGTTACATCATTTCCGCTGAGGGGTTCTCCATGGATCCTGAGAAGGTTTCGGCTGTCTTACAGTGGCCCCAGCCCAGTGGTCTTCGTTCCCTGCAGCGCTTTTTGGGCTTCGCCAATTATTATCGGAAGTTCATCAGGGACTTTTCCATGCTGGCCAAGCCTCTCACGGATCTGACCAGGAAGGGCAGTAATTCCCAGGTCTGGCCGCTCGAGGCCATCCGAGCTTTTGAGGCCCTAAAGTCCGCCTTTGTGTCGGCTCCGATTCTGTCGCATCCCAACCCTGGGTTGCCCTTTGTCCTCGAGGTGGACGCGTCTGAGACGGGAGTAGGCGCCCTTCTGTCTCAGCGTAGAACACCAGAGGGTCCTCTGCTTCCTTGTGGGTTTTACTCCCGGAAACTGTCTTCCGCGGAGTGCAACTATCAGATTGGTGACAGGGAGTTATTGGCCATCGTGCAGGCCCTTAAAGAATGGAGGCACTTGCTCGAGGGTTCGGTGGTTCCGGTTCTCATCCTGACGGACCACAAGAATCTGACCTACCTTTCTGAGGCCAAGAGATTGACACCACGTCAGGCCAGATGGGCTCTGTTCTTGTCACGTTTTAATTACGTGGTCTCCTACCTACCCGGTTCCAAGAACATCAGGGCGGATGCCTTATCACGGCAGTACTCCGAGCTGTCCAGGGAGGAGTCGATTCCGACTTCGGTCATACCTCCGAATCAGATCCTGGCCGCCATTCGCACCAGCCTGACCTCTCCCCTGGGTGAGCAGATTTTGGCGGCTCAATCTGGTGCTCCCTCTGGGAGACCCAACGGCAGATGTTTTGTGCCTGAGGAGTTGCGCACTCGGTTGTTGCGAACCTACCATAACTCCAAGACCGCGGGGCATCCTGGAAAGAATCAGCTGTCCTGGGCTGTTTCACGTCTGTTCTGGTGGCCTTCCCTACGTTCCGACATCGCCGCATATGTAGCGGCATGCTCCGTTTGTGCCCAGAGTAAGTCCCCTCGGCACCTTCCGTTGGGCCTTCTGCAACCCATAGCCACCGGGGAGCGCCCATGGTCACACCTGGGGATGGATTTCATTGTGGACCTCCCTGCATCCCGAGGCCATACGGTCATTCTCATGATTGTGGATCGGTTTTCCAAAATGTGCCACTGTGTTCCTCTCAAGAAGTTACCCTCTGCACAAGAGTTGGCCACGATTTTTGCCAGGGAGGTCTTCCGGTTGCACGGTTTGCCTAAGGAGATTGTGTCGGATCGGGGGAGTCAGTTTGTGTCCAGGTTCTGGCGCGCCTTTTGCTCCCAGTTGGGGATTCATCTCTCCTTCTCCTCGGCCTACCACCCTCAGTCCAATGGGGCCGCAGAACGATCCAATCAGGCCTTGGAGCAATTCCTTCGTTGCTATGTCTCCGATCACCAAGACAATTGGGTTGACTTCCTGCCTTGGGCTGAGTTTGCCAGGAACACGGCGGTGAACTCTTCCTCTGGGACGTCTCCCTTAATGGCCAATTATGGGTTCCAACCTGCCGTGTTACCGGAGGTATTCTCTCCCCAGGATATTCCGGCTGTGGAGGATCACCTTTCCGTCCTACGTGCTTCTTGGGTACAGATCCAGAAGTCCCTTGAGGTCTCTGCGCAGCGCCAGAGACTCCAGGCTGATCGCAGACGAGCGCCTGCTCCTTCCTACCAGGTCGGAGACCGTGTATGGTTGTCCACCCGCAACCTCAACCTTCGAGTGCCCACTCCCAAGCTGGCGCCTCGCTTTGTTGGTCCCTTCCGAGTGCTTCGCAGGGTAAACCCGGTAGCCTATGCCCTTGCGCTTCCTCCTGGCATGCGGATCTCCAACGTGTTTCATGTCTCCCTGTTGAAGCCACTGGTGTGTAATCGTTTCACTTCCTCGGTTCCTCGGCCTCGTCCGGTCCAAGTGGGCAATCGTGAGGAATATGAGGTGAGCAATATCCTGGACTCACGCCTGGTCCGCGGTCGGTTGCAGTTTTTGGTCCATTGGCGTGGTTATGGTCCAGAGGAGCGTTCCTGGGTTCCCTCCGCAGATGTCCATGCTCCTGCCTTGCTCCGAGCCTTCCACGCACGCTTCCCTCAGAAACCGTTTTGTGCTCCGCGGAGGAGGGGCCCTTGAGGGGGAGGTACTGTCATGGTCTTACCTGCTTGCTGCTCTCCTTCGTTTGACATGTGCTGGCGGCCATCTTGGGTTCTGGGTTTCTTGTAGCCTTCCACCCTGCGGCTCCTCCTTCCCCTAGGAGGAGCTGGATGCCTAGCTCATATATATAGGAGGTCTGTGGCTTCAGTTCCTTGCTTGGTCCTCCTGTGTTCACATGCTTCTAGACTGCTGCTGCTTCTGGTTCCTGATCCTGGCTTCGTCTGACTACCCTGCTGGTTCCTGATCCTGGCTTCGTCTGACTACCCTGCTGGTTCCTGATCCTGGCTTCGTCTGACTACCCTGCTGGTTCCTGATCCTGGCTTCGTCTGACTACCCTGCTGGTTCCTGATCCTGGCTTCGTCTGACTACCCTTCTGGTTCCTGACCTCTGGCTTCGCAAAGACTCTGCTCGGTTTCACCATCCGTTTGGACTTTTGCTTTACAGCTTTATTTTCAATAAAGCCTTCTTATTTTCACTTATCTCTTGTTGTACGTCTGGTTCATGGTTCTGTGACAATCTGGAAACCATGCGTTATTGCAAATTGATTATCAATGAGATTGACAGCTGCTCCACTATCTGCAAAAATCTCACAAACAATGTTCTTGCTGTCTAGCGCCACCCTGGCAGGTAGTAGAAAACGGGAACTACAAAGTAAATGGCAAACCTTAAATTTCCGCATCAACCTTGCCAATAGTAGCAAATGGAAAGTTTTTAGATGTTTTTTTTTCTTTTTGTTTTTCTTTTATTACCCTCAGAAAACTCCATGAATCTCCTACAGGGGCAAACATTAGCCAAATGATTTATACCCCCACAACAGAAACAAACCCTCCTCTGAGAGCTGAATCCTCTACTATCAGAGGCAAGAAAACCCAGCTGCATGGCCTCCTCCTCAGAGGGGATTGAGAGAGACTGAGACCCCTGCGCACTGAATGAGACAGCCCCACTGTCCTTGGACTGAATATGACAGGAAGGAGTAGTCTCCTCTCGCTCTCTAAGACACCTGTCAATACGAACAGCTAGAAACATGGCAGATTCTAACGAGGCTGGTCTCTCATGAAAAGCAAATGCCTCTTTCAATCTTTCCGAAAGACCATGGCAAAATTGACTTCGGAGTGCAGCATCATTCCAACCAGTATCAGCTGCCCATCTCCGAAAATCAGAACAATATATCTCTGCGGACTGATTACCCTGGCATAAAAGACGCAGTTTAGATTCAGCCAGAGCAATATGATCCGTGTCATCATATATCTGTCCCAGGGCTACAAAAAATTCATCCACCGATCGGAGGGGCCGTGCCCTGACCGGTAGCGAAAAGGCCCAAGACTGAGCGTTATCCCTGAGCAGTGAGATGATGATCCCCACCCTTTGCTCCTCATCACCAGAGGAATGGGGAAGTAGGCGAAAATGGAGTTTGCAAGCGAACAAAATTCTCACTACCCCCGAAGAACGTATCCGGAAGCGAGATCTTAGGCTCGGAACAAACTCCATAAACGCAAGCAGAACCGGTCACCTGAAACTGAGACACAGTTTTACGGAGATCTGCTGCCTCCAGTGAAAGACCTTGCATGCGGTCAATCAAGGCTGAAACCGGATCCATGCTTAAGACTGTTATGGCGGTTTATAATGTCACGGATGGTGTTGCAGAAAGCTGGAACTTATAAATAAACATCTGACTGGCTTGATCCCAAACTAAGAAGCATATGGGTGATCCCTATAAAACCCCTAGAGCTTTCCCTGACTGCTATGCCCATGCAAAGATCTTCATGGTAGACGATTGCATGCCCTCGTACCTTATACTATGTGACACCTGAAAACCCTACAATAGTGAGGGGACACGACCACCGGCTCCCTGCACTTAAAACGGACAGAGTCAGAGTCACCTACAATCAAGCCAGCAAGAAAACACAAATAAAGAAAACAGACTTATCTGAGAAATCAGGAGAGGCAGCTTCCAGCAGTGAACACAATCCAGGAAGAAGTATAAACCGCAAAGTGAGGCAGTATGGGAGGGAATATAAAGGGAGACAATAAGTGCAAATAGGTGACAGCTGTGAGAAGGAAAGGAGATAGAAAGTGAAACCAAAACAAAGAACATCATACAACAGGTAGAGAAGAACGTCTGCCAGATCTTCTCACAGAGCTGGTGGTGACATGTTAGCGAGCACTAGCTGCCGCTGACACAGAAAATTACCGGTTCTTATTTCACCGAGGTCAGGAACCTCGGTGACACGTACCTTCCCTTTGTTCTGCCAGACCCACGCCAGCAGAGCTTGGTTTATCACGAAAACTAACATCTTGCCCAGTCTAAACTGCCTAAAGGCCTCATGTGCCCATCTGTCACGGATGGTGTACAGGAAACAAGACAATACCATATAAACAATGTCGCTCTGGATCCACAACTAAGGAACAGAGGGAGACCCCTGCAATAGACCTGCCGCTCTCCCTCACTGCTCAGCCTATGCGAACACCCCAAAGGTGGATGGCCGCATATCCACGTTCCTCGGCTATCTATTACCTGAAGACCTTACAATAGTGAAGGGACACGATCACCGGCTCCCTACACTGACACGGAGGGAGTCAGGGTCACCTGGATCCAGAAAAGACAAAATCATAAATACATAAACAGCACTTATCTTGCAGACGACTGACGACTGAGGACTGGGAACTGGAAACTGGGAACAGCATGCACACACACTCCAGGAAGTTGTATCAGCCGCACACTACTGCATTATGGGGAGGAACTTAAAGGGTAGCAATCAGTCCAACTGCATGACAGCTGAGATAGACTAACGAGATGAGAAACTAAACCAAAACAAAGAAATTCAAGGAGGAGGATCTGAGAAGCTCCTGTGAGCGCTTCTCAGCTGTCTGGCTGTGACAGTACCCCTCCCTCTAGGAGTGGACTCCGGACACTCAGAGCCCACCTTCTCAGGATGGGACCTATGGAAAGCCCTGATGAGACGAGAGGCCTTAATGTCCGTCACTGGGACCCACATCCTCTCCTCAGGACCATAACCCTCCCAATGAACGAGGTACTGGAGGGAACCGCGGACAAGACGAGAATCCACAATCCTAGAGACCTGAAATTCAAGATTTCCATCAACCATAATCGGAGGAGGAGGCAAAGGCGAGGGTACAATAGGTTGAACATAAGGTTTCAATAAGGACTTATGAAAAACATTATGGATCTTCCAAGTCTGAGGAAGATCAAGACGGTAGGCAACAGGATTGATGACAGACAGGATCTTGTAAGGCCCAATAAACCTAGGACCCAACTTCCAGGAGGGAACCTTCAATTTGATATTCTTGGTAGACAACCACACCAGATCACCAACATTCAGGTCCGGACCAGGCACACGTCTCTTATCCGCCACACGCTTATATCTCTCACTCATGCTCTTTAGATTATCCTGAATCTTTTGCCAAATAGATGACAAAGACGAGGAGAATCTGTCCTCATCAGGCAAACCAGAAGAGCCCTCTCCCGAGAAACTCCCAAACTGCGGATGGAACCCATATGCACCAAAAAATGGTGACTTATCAGAGGACTCCTGACGACGGTTATTTAAAGCAAACTCAGCAAGGGACAAAAAAGAACACCAATCCTCCTGATTCTCCGCCACAAAACAGCGCAGATATGTCTCCAGATTCTGATTGATGCGCTCTGTCTGGCCATTCGACTGCGGATGGAAAGCAGAAGAGAATGACAACCGAACCCCCAAGCGAGAACAGAAAGCCTTCCAGAATCTGAAAACAAACTGCGTGCCCCTATCAGAGACTATGTCTGAAGGAATCCAATGCAATTTGACAATGTGGTCAATAAATGCCTGCGCCAGCGTCTTAGCATTGGGCAAACCAGGAAAAGGGATAAAATGCACCATTTTGCTAAAACGGTCCACCACCACCAGGATCACAGACTTCCCCGAGGAACGAGGCAAGTCCGTTATGAAGTCCATGGACAGATGTGTCCAAGGACGGGAAGGAATGGGCAAAGGAAGGAGAGGACCTGATGGCCGTGAATGAGGGACCTTGGCACTAGCGCAAGTCTCGCAAGCTGCCACAAAACCCTCAACCGACTTACGAAGCGCAGGCCACCAGAATCTCAGAGCGATGAGATCCAGTGTGGCTCTTGCCCCCGGGTGCCCAGCAAGGACCGTGTCGTGGTATTCTTTAAAAATCTTGTGTCTCAAAGCGAGAGGCACAAACAACCTCCCAGGAGGACAAAGATCAGGAGCTTCTGACTGGGCTGCCTGCACCTCTGCCTCCAATTCAGGAAAAAGAGCAGAGACCACCACACCTTCAGCCAAAATGGGACCCGGGTCTTCAAAATTCCCACCTCCCGGAAAACAACGTGACAGGGCATCTGCCTTCGCATTCTTAACCCCAGGGCGGACCGTAACAACAAAATTAAACCTTGAAAAGAACAAAGACCATCTGGCCTGTCTCGGGTTCAGACGCTTGGCTGACTCCAAGTAGGCCAGATTTTTATGGTCAGTAAACACGGTAATAGGGTGTCTGGCTCCCTCTAGCCAATGGCGCCATTCCTCAAAAGCCAACTTTATGGCCAACAATTCCCTATCTCCCACATCATAATTTCTCTCTGCGGAGGAGAGTTTCTTTGAGAAAAAGGCACACGGTTGCCATTTGGCAGGAGAGGAACCCTGAGACAAGACCGCACCCACCCCTACCTCAGAAGCATCAACCTCAACTATGAAGGGTAACGAAATATCAGGTTGTACTAGGATGGGAGCGGAAGCAAAACTCTCCTTGATATTAGAAAAGGCCTTACGCGCCTCTACCGACCAGAAAGAAAAATCTACCCCCTTTCTGGTCATATCAGTGAGTGGTTTAACAACAGAGGAATAATTCAAAATAAATTTCCTGTAATAATTGGCAAAGCCCAAAAAACGCATCAGCGCCTTCTGATTCTCAGGAAGCTCCCACTCAAGCACAGCGCGGCCCTTCTCGGGGTCCATGCGAAAACCAGAAGCGGAGAGAAGAAACCCCAGAAATTGGATTTCTGGAACCGCAAACACACATTTTTCCAGTTTCGCGTATAATTTATTCTCCCGCAGGATGAGCAAGACCTGACGTAAGTGTTCCTTATGAGTCTTGAAATCAGGAGAAAAAATCAAAATGTCATCCAAATACACTAATACAAATTTTCCCATTAAATAATAAAAAATGCTGTTGACGAAATGCTGAAAAACGGCTGGGGCATTCATCAAACCAAAAGGCATAACCATATTCTCAAAATGGCCCTCAGGGGTATTGAAAGCCGTCTTCCATTCGTCTCCTTCTCTGACGCTGACCAGGTTGTATGCTCCTCTTAGGTCTAATTTGGAAAAGACTTTAGCCCCAACAACCTGGTTAAACAGGTCCGGGATCAGAGGAAGCGGATAAGGATCACGAATAGTGATACTGTTCAGCTCCCTGAAATCCAGACAAGGTCTTAAAGAACCATCTTTTTTCTTAACAAAATAAAAACCAGCGGCAACAGGTGACTTCGAGGGTCGTATGTGTCCTTTTCTCAGACTCTCAGAGATATAAGCCCGCATAGCGACCCTCTCAGGTTGGGAGAGCTTGTATAAACGAGATTTAGGCAGCTTGGCGCCTGGGATGAGATTAATAGGGCAATCATACTCCCTGTGCGGAGGTAAACCCTGAACTCCACTCTCAGAGAAGACATCCAAAAATTCAGAGAGGAAAGGTGGTACAGTCTTAGTAGAAACCTCAGAAACAGATGTTATGAGGCAATTCTCTCTGCAAAAGTTACTCCAACCATTTATTTGCCTCGCTTGCCAATCAATGGTGGGGTTATGTTTAGTGAGCCAGGGTAGCCCCAACACTAGAGGAGTAGGCAAACCGCTAAGGACGAAACATGACACATCCTCAACATGAGCATCACTCACAATTAAACGGATATTGTGAACTATGCCCTTTAATGATTTCTGAGAAAGTGGAGCTGAATCAATAGCAAAAACAGGAATATCCTTTCCCAAAGTGCATACCTGGAAACCATGAGTTATTGCAAATTGATTATCAATGAGGTTGACAGCTGCTCCACTATCCACAAAAATCTCACAAAAAATGCTCTTGCTCTCTAGCGCCACCCTAGCAGGCAGGACAAAACGGGAACTACAAGCAAACGGAAAACCTTCAATTTCCGCCTCAACCCTGCCAATAGTAACAGACGGAACATTTTTAAAAGATTTTTTCCTTTTTGTCTCTTTATTACTCCCAGAAAACTGCCTGAATCTCCTAGAGGGACAAACATTTGCCAGATGATTTATACCTCCACAACAAAAACAAACCCTCCCCTGCGGGCTGAATCTTCTATTGTCAGAGGCAATCAACCCCAGCTGCATGGACTCCTGCTCAGAAGGGGCTGACAGCGACTGAGACCCCTGTGCACAGAATGAGACCGCTGCACTGTCCCGGGACTGAGTATGACAGGAAGGAGAGATCTCTCCTCTCTCTCTAAGACGCCTGTCAATACGAACAGCCTGAGACATAGCAGAATCCAAGGAGGTAGGTCTTTCATGAAAGGCAAATGCATCTTTCAATCCCTCTGAAAGACCATAGCAAAATTGACTTCGGAGTGCAGCATCATTCCAACCCGTATCTGCTGCCCATCTCCGAAATTCTGAACAGTATATCTCTGCGGATTGTTTACCCTGGCATAACAGACGTAGTCTAGACTCAGCCAGAGCAATACGATCCGAATCATCATATATCTGACCCAGGGCTAAAAAGAATTCATCCACTGAACGAAGGGGCCGTGCCCCCTCCGGCATCGAAAAGGCCCAGGACTGAGCGTTACCCCTGAGCAGCGATATAATGATCCCCACCCTCCGTTCTTCATCACCAGAAGAATGGGGAAGAAGGCGAAAATGGAGTTTGCAAGCCTCTCTAAAACGCACAAAATTCTCACTACCCCCGGAGAACGTATCCGGGAGCGAGATCTTAGGCTCAGCACAAACTCCATGAACGCAAGCTGAACCGGTCACTTGAAACTGAGAAAAAGTCTTACGGAGATCAGCTACCTCCAAAGAAAGACCCTGAAAGCGTTCAGCCAAAAGTGAAACCGGATCCATGCTTGAGACGGTTTTGGCGGCTGATAATGTCACGGATGGTGTACAGGAAACAAGACAATACCATATAAACAATGTCTCTCTGGATCCACAACTAAGGAACAAAGGGAGACCCCTGCAATAGACCTGCCGCTCTCCCTCACTGCTCAGCCTATGCGAACACCCCAAAGGTGGATGGCCGCATATCCACGTTCCTCGGCTATCTATTACCTGAAGACCCTACAATAGTGAAGGGACACGACCACCGGCTCCCTACACTGACACGGAGGGAGTCAGGGTCACCTGGATCCAGAAAAGACAAAATCATAAATACATAAACAGCACTTATCTTGCAGACGACTGACGACTGAGGACTGGGGACTGGGAACTGGGAACAGCATGCGCACACACACTCCAGGAAGTTGTATCAGCCGCACACTACTGCATTATGGGGAGGAACTTAAAGGGTAGCAATCAGTCCAACTGCATGACAGCTGAGATAGACTAACGAGATGAGAAACTAAACCAAAACAAAGAAATTCAAGGAGGAGGATCTGAGAAGCTCCTGTGAGCGCTTCTCAGCTGTCTGGCTGTGACACCATCTCATGGCCAGGTACTCTTTTTCTACTCTTTTGCGGGTGATAATGATGCGCTCTTGCACTCTTTGATCTCTCTCTCTTTTTTGATTCTCTGGCTCCCGCACATGCGCCTCATGTCCTTTCTTGGACTGCTGCAGCTCTTGACTGAACTGTTCCCAGTCATGGTCCTGTCCCGACACTTTCTCCTTTGCTTTGCAGGGCTCCTTCAGCAGAGCATGCCTGCCCCTGCCCGCTTCTTTTACGTGCATCTGGGTCACTTCTTCCTTCTTTCCAGCAGTAGTTACCCCAGCTATGGTGGCAGTTTCTGAGACCTCTTCTTTTTTAGTGGCTTCTTCCACTTCGGCTGCAGCTCCCTTTGTCTTAACTTTGGTCTCTGCAGCACCTGGGGACTTCATCTCAACCAACACATAGGCCTTAACTTCTTCAGCCTTTGTCTTCTCGGAGTCTCCAGTCTCTTTGAGACTCTTCTCAGACATGGCACCATACGCTTGCCCTCTTAACCCCTCCCCCTTTTTCTCATCAAGGCAGGAGGCACCAGGGGTCTTCAGCATACTCCTCGTCTTCTGGCGTTTTCTCCAGAGGCTTACCCAGGACACTGGTCTCCTTTTGGGGAGGAGTCAGGAGAGACAGCCCATCGTAATAGCCTGGATCCAAAAATGGATCGTTCACCTCCTCGTACTTCTTCCCCAGCAGGCTGTTGGCTATTTGGAAGGCCTTGTAGGCAGAGGGGATGTCTTCCCGGCCTGGGCTACACTCTACCACGGGTCTGTGGTCTTCGGCATCCACATCAGCCCCATCAACTGGTTTAGCAGAAGCATCTTCCATCTTCTCTGCCACAGCCAGCACCGCAGTGCACCATCTCCAGACCCATTCTTAATAGGCTCTAACTTAGACTTCTCCAACTCATAGACGTTCTTCCCGACGTCATTCTTTGAGCTCACAAGATCATCTATCTCAGCTTTTTCAGCCTCTCAAATTCAGCATGCTCCTCAAGTGCTTCTTCAAGGGCTCTAGCCAAGGAGAGGGCCTTGGACTCTTTCCCCTGAGCATCAGCCTCCGCTCGGTCATGTTCTTCGGCATACCGAGCCGATATGTACTTCTCTTCAGCCAGGAGCTGGCCAAACTTGTGTTCCTTCTCTATCGTATCTAGGGACTGTGTGGAGAGAGAAATCATCTTCCTGATTGCAGCTGTACTGACAGGTCAGATCATCTACCGCTGCCTGAATATGGGTCGCAGACACTAGGCTGGCGTCTCCCCACTCAACTCTAGTCACGTCTGGTACAATTATCGTCTGGTTGCTTCCCTTATCTACGTCAATTTGGCAAGACCTCGACATGGCAGCCTCTCTCTCTAAGTTGCTATCGGCCACGGCACATGCGTTACTTATATTACTTGTGTCATCATTATCATTTCTGACCTCTAGGGGCACCGATGTGCTAATCCCCACATTGGACACTTCCCCAGCAACCAAAAAACCCTGTGGGTATTGCATATCCACCTCTGGTACGTGTGGTACAACCTCTGGGCCCACAACATTAACCAGCATTTTTGTATCACATATATTTTTATCAGGAGGGGGCACTTCTCTCCTTATCACATCCTGAAAGGGAAAAGGCATGTCATCATCATATACTTCACATGACCTTACATTTTCATTTTTCACTTCAACTTCATCACTGTTTTCAATGGTCCTTTCCCTTACACGTAAAGGGACAGGTACAAGGTCTGCAGGAGTTTTTGCACTCTCTGCAGAAGGGTCTCCATTACTCCACAACTCCCAGCATAAGGGAAAATTACACCCCAACACTCCCTCATGCATGAGCGTATCTGTAACATCAAGTTCATAAGTCCCTGTTCTCATTGGAGTCTAACGCTCAGTGAAAATCAGCGGATAGTCCTTATCTGCACGACTGTCCAGCACCTTTATTATTTTACCAGTCTCAGGTTTCAATATTGTGCTACCTCTTACCCGGGCTAGAATGGGATCCCGGATCCTTGTCATCCCATGTCTAGCCTTGATTCCGGGCATTTGGGGTAACACAAGAACATTTTCCCTGCAGATTCCTGCGAGGGAGCAATCACAACAAGCTTACCCGCCTGTTCAGACACTGGTTTTTCCATGTTATCACACATTTTCGCAATAGTTTCTTGCCTCCGCGACTTATCATCTACCGGCCCGACAGGTATCAACTGCCGCCGGCTTACTGTCACTGGGTCTGCCACATAATCAATAACAGGAACAATCTTACCCAGCGATGTCACGGGTTTAGCAGTCCAGGGAGCCAAGGTTACTCCAGCGCAGAATATGAGCCACTTGCTCTGCTCCATAACTGCTGGACAGCCGCACGCTGTTGTGGTTGGTCGCCCTTAGCAACCGCCTCGCAGATTCTCGGCACATCCTTTCTAGGACTCTGTCTCCACTGGTAGGGAACACTCGACTTCCTGAGAGCTGAACCACTCTTTTCCTCTTTATCTTCCCGACGGTTGCCCTTGGAAATGGCATATCTTTGCTTTTCTCCGGCGTTCCCGGCACACTGCCGACCTCTTGGAACTTTGTGCAGGGTCCATACAGCGTTGAGGACCCTCTATTCAGGGCTAGCTGCAGCTGCGCCTCCAGAGCCTCTCGCTCAGCATCAAATTTCGCCAACTCACTTGGGGTACAACCCATCTGTTTTACCAGTTTTTCCTGCCATTTAATGTCCCACGTCCGTCGGACGTATTCTTCCCCGAGACCCATGGCAACAAACAGTAGCAGTAAAAACTTTCAGCCACGAGTCCACTTTTGCTGGGCTACTGGCCCTTTAATTCACTGCAGTTTTACTTGCACTACAGCAAAATAGTCCACAAAAGCATGAGCAGCACCTGCTCCACCGAACAACTCCAGCACAGCAGGATTCAGCAGCACCTTCTCTTTCTCATCGTTGCCCCTAGCAACCGACCGTTGCCCTTCTCTCATGGACAACTTGCCCGCATTCTCCACCAATTGTAGGGGATCAGCTCTCTTTCGGGGGTCATTCTCACAGATATCTTCAGGACACCAAGTTTAAGATCCAAACACGGTGCTTTATTGCGGCACATCCGCATAAACATAAACAATAATACAAAATAATAAACACTCGCCCGTCCAGGCTCTAACTAAACATACTGTAATATTCCTGACTCACCTAAGTCCTTGTTCACACCCTGTGAACACATGCGGCTTTCTCAGCCAATGTCCCACAGCCTCCTGGCTGTACAGAGCACAGTACACCCACTGTCCCCAGTCCAGTGTCTCAGCACACATGGGGAATAGTGGTCTCTCAGCCCTGCTGGCTTGGACCACACAGAGCCTCCAGGCCTCTGTCCACAGGCAACAAACTCCCCCCCTTGCTGACACCCTGGGAGGTGCTTTGTGCCAGCCTGATTACTTCCAGCTGGTCTCGCCTGTGGTGGAATAGGGGTGTGGACCGAACTATCCACCCCTTCTTTGCCTCTACTCTGCGTGAGACCTGTTACTGTCTCACAGTACATACTGGCTTGTGTAAATGTATAGCCCAGCATGTCTCCGTGACCACCTGGCATTAATGGTATACCTGCCAGGAAGAATACACAAAAGACCAAAAAAAACTTTACTCTTTCCTGCTGCAAAGGATGGACAGAAACAGTTATCTCCTGTACATTTTACTGAGATTTTATGAGGTTTACTTTCTCACAGGTTAAATCACATGTATCCAGAATGCCTGATTGGAAAAGGGACATAGTGTATATGTTTAACACTTTCCGTTTACATACATACAAATTACAAGTGTCAGAAGAATCAGTAGTTTGTTCTGAACAATCCTCCAAAAATTATCTTTTTTATTCGGGAGCAGCAGCAGTACAATGTGTATGTGGAAAGGGTAGGGGAAAAATGGCATGTGGCCACAATTGTAGCGGCAGCAGTAGCACCCCAACACGGAACAGACAAGGCAGTAGATGTGTGAGTGCATAGGGGTAGTAGTAGTGACAAGGCAGTAGATGTGCATCTGTGTAGGCATAATGGTAGTGGCAGTAGGGGGAGCAGACACTGCTGCCATACAGTATGGAACATGATGGCAGGCAGACAGACTCATGAATCCATGTCTCACTCATTTTGACAAATGCGATTTTTTTGAACCCTGAAGTTCACTGTGTAGTTCCAGCACTGTTCCAACCTGCCTGCCTATCTCTGTCCATGGAGTCAGAGAATAGGGTATGTGCCAGAGAAAGGCCACAGACCAGGTAGGACTGAACCTGTTGGTTCAGGCAATATGTCTCCATTTGCTGATTTGAGTCAGGGCATGAAAAAACTGTTCAATCATGCTTCTGAGACTGAGTTGCATGTTGATTCTGTGGCTTCTGCTACATGTGATCAGAGAATTAGCAGGAGGTGAGTGAATCTGCGGCGAGTGGAGAGGGGCTTCCTGGTCAGATGTGCAGGTGGCAGGCATCTGCTTGCTAAAAGCTGCAGCAAGCTGTGTAAACAGTTTATCCTGGTAGTACAACAATTTTGCCTCCCTTTTGGCAACAGGAAAACATTCCCCCAATTTGCTATGATAGCAAATGTCTAAAAGCATGGCTATCCAGTAATCAGTTTTGTTTAATGCTAATTATATGTTTGTCAGTACGTAAGCAAGCTAGCATACAGCTTACCATGCTTGCCAGTGTGCCCGATAACCCAATTCTTTTTCAGTTCGTCCCCCACTGTGGTAATTGGCAATCATTGTTATTGTTATCAACATCATCAGCAGACTTTTCCTCCTGCACCACCGACTACTCCTCTGCTATGAGACTTGTACGTGCAGGTCCCCACTAGTGATGAGCGGCAGGGGCAATATTCGAATTCGCAATATTTCACGAATATTTGGTAGAATATTTGTCATATATTCGCAAACTTGCGAATTCAAGATTATTTTCTTGATC
Organism: Bufo bufo; assembly: GCF_905171765.1. Taxonomy (NCBI): domain Eukaryota; kingdom Metazoa; phylum Chordata; class Amphibia; order Anura; family Bufonidae; genus Bufo; species Bufo bufo. Next base: position 215,368,889 of record NC_053391.1, read on the forward strand.
GCGTAAAATCAGCAATGTAATATTCGTGTAATGCATGCAAAATCCAGGTGTGGGTCACTATAGCTAAATTTTTCAAGCTCCTAGAAGTTTCCTGAGACTGGAGAAAATGGTTGGCACGGCAGAACATTACAATAACTTTATATGCAGTTAGAGTGCTCCAATATATTCGCAATTGCGAAATTGGCACTAATGATGCGAATATTTTGGCGCAATACGTGCAACTTCACATTTTAACAGGTTTGACTACTTATTAGTGATTGGTGCACTAAGTATTGTTGTGAACTTGTGACATCACAGCACTATGTATGTATGTATGGACAACAGAATCTACCAGCTACACTATATCACTATCTAACCTACACTGACTATCTCCCACTAACTATCTGTATTATATATATAAGCTAACTAACTATCTAATGTAATGACACAGGAAAGCAGAGAGCACAGCAATAACGGTCCATTCACACGTCCGCAATTTCGTTCCGCATTCTGCGGAACGAAATTGCGGACCCATTCATTCCTATGGGGCAGCACAATGTGCTGCCCGGACACGGAATTGCGTACCCGCACTTCCGGGTCCGCAATTCCGTTCCCGAAAAAATTGCGGACAAATTCCGTTCCCGCAATTGCGGACAAGAATAGGCATATTATATAGTGCCGGCAATGTGCAGTCCGCACATTGCCGCTGTCCGTGTTTTGCGGATACGCGACTCCGTGGATCCGCAAAACACGTTGCGGACATGTGAATGGACCCTAACACTGCTGTCTCTCAGATTTGCAAAATACTGCATACAAGGGCTGCTGGGGAGGTTCTTATATAGTAAGGGGTAGGCAACTTTCCTATTGGTTGCTAGGGATGTTGCTAAGCTCAGACAAAGACATTGCAACCTTCTCATTGGCCCACAAGCAAGAGAGGAGGTTACTGAAGAAAAAAAAAATCTAGAATATTCGAAATTACGAATATATATCACTATATTCTAAATATTTGCGATTAATATTCGCTATTTGAATATTTGCGCCCAACACTAGTCCCCACTATCGATTGTTGCATCAGCGTGAGCATTTGCTTTAATATAAACACCAGGGGGATGACATTGTTGATGCCACAGTTGTTCCTACTAAGAAATCTGGTGGCCTCATCAAATGGCCTGAGTACATGAGATGCATCTTTGATGAACTACCACTGCCTAACCTGAATCATTCGCCACATTATGCTGCTCATACAGATGCTTTAGCATATCAAGCAGTGAATGGGCTGATCGTTCTGTCACTGCAAGTCCAGGAGGGCGTTAGCTACAAAAGAACAGCCGAAATACGCAGATACTCTCCTAGACATGGCCACCACCTTCTGCAAGCCACCATACTTTTTCAAGTATGCTGATAGCATGTGTTGTTTCCCCCCCAAATGCAGCACAGCCACAATGTTCCTGTCATTTTCTCTGACCTTCTTGCTCAGTTGGAGTTGGCGGGAAGACAACCAGCAAGATATTTGCTGCTTGATGCAGATTAGCAACTGATCCCCTTCATGGTTTCTCTCATGAGTTCTAAAACAGCATGGCAACACTTCAGTTTACACATATGATAGGAAGTAAGGGGAGTGGAAGGAATTCTGTGCCATGGTTTTGTTGGGGATGGGAGGATGTTAGTTGAGGAAGGTAAGTGGAGGAGGAGGATAAGCGTCTGGTGTGGGAACCTGACAGACATAAACATGGAGGTGTCAATAGGACCTGACCTCGTTGTTGTAGTTCTGCCGTGCACAACATTGACCCAGTGGGCTTTGAAAGACATGTACTGTCCCTGCATATAATAGCTGCTCCAGTTGTGAATGATGGCGAGGAACTTGCAGCACAGCGATAATTGCAAGTAGTGATGAGTTGTATAGGTAATATTCTAATTCGCGATATTTCACACATTTTTGGCTGAATATTCGCCATAAATTTGCAGATTCGAGAATTTGTGATCTCCAGTCATTGTTTACTTGATTGCGAAAATCGGCAATGTAATATATTCGCGATAAATTTGCGATTAGAATATTCAACACTATTCGTGAATACGAATATATAGCACTATATTCTAAATATTCGTGAATTCTTGAAGTGGCGATATTGACAATTAAAATTTGTGATTCGAATATTCGCGCTCAACACTAATTGCAAGGAGCAGCCCACAATCTCCGGCACCTGAGAGTACAAGACAAAGATGGCTTTTTTTCTTTTAAGAGAAATAATAGTGGCTTGGTATAACTTTATAAAGATTCAGACTCCTGTACTCCACTTTGCTGTTTTGAATAAATGCTTTTATTTCAAAGAGCGGTTCCAGTCAAAAAAAGTTTTTGGGCATATAGAGAGGCGCCTCTGTCTGTAGGCTATTGCCTTATTCCAGCGCAAGCCATACAGCGCCATAGAGCCCCACATCACTGCAGCAACTTGCCACCCACTGTGGGTACTTCAACTTTAACCCTAACTCTAAGCTTTTTTCTCCACCTATGCGGCTCAACCAGTTGTACTGAAGAAGGCTATATGCCGAAAAAAGTTTTTTGACTGGAACCGCTCTTTGAAATAAAAGCATTTATTCAAAACAGCAAAGTGGAGTACAGGAGTCTGAATCTACAGGGTGGGCCATTTATATGGATACACCTTAATAAAATGGGAATGGGTGGTGACCATGGCGGCCATTTTGAAGTCGGCCATTTTGAATCCAACTTTTGTTTTTTCAATAGGAAGAGGGTCATGTGGCACATCACACTTATTGGGAATTTCACAAGAAAAACAATGGTGTGCTTGGTTTTAACGTAACTTTATTCTTTCATGAGTTATTTACAAGTTTCTGACCACTTATAAAATGTGTTGAATGTGCTGCCCATTGTGTTGGATTGTCAATGCAACCCTCTTCTCCCACTCTTCACACACTGATAGCAACACCGCAGGAGAAATGCTAGCACAGGCTTCCAGTATCCATAGTTTCAGGTGCTGCACATCTCGTATCATCTGAAGGCAATCGTCTATGCTGTGAAGATACGAGATGTGCAGCACCTGAAACTACGGATACTGGAAGCCTGTGCTAGCATTTCTCCTGCGGTGTTGCTATCAGTGTGTGAGAAGAGGGTTGCATTGACAATCCAACACAATGGGCAGCACATTGAACACATTTTATAAGTGGTCAGAAACTTATAAATAACTCATGAAAGAATAAAGTTACGTTAAAACTAAGCACATCAGTATCCATATAAATGGCCCACCCTGTATATTATTATCTGGTTTGGGAACCATCTCCTGCTGTCCACAAAATCAGATTGGAGTACTATCCAACCTTACATTATTATGGCTTGGTATAACTGAGGCTGAATGCACACCATCAGTTCCCAAAAGGCAGCAAAAAACAAAGTCAAAGGAGACTGGTGATGTCGCATCATGTGCTGCAATAGCACCGTGGTGCCTATGTTTGTGCCTGAACACCCATGGCTTAGTTTTATCTTGCAGATCTTGCACTCAGCAGTGCTTTTGTTTGCCAGCACCGTGGAGAACTGCCATTTGGAGGATATTTGCACAGAGCTAGTGGCAGACAAGCTTGATCTAAATCTAGCATGTTTTCAGCCTAAGCCCCCAGTATCAGCAGCATCACCAGTTCCTGAGCTGACCACAATAGAAGCAGATCTGGCCCTGGCAGTTATTTTGGAGGTTTTGGCTATATGATGTCTCAGCTCTGTATAGCAGGGGCCTCCACCCTCGTCGTCTGGTGTCACCTCCTCCTCAGCAATACTATCCAGCTCCCAAGTCTTGTCCAACACACAATCATCATAGTCCTCACTGTCCCTGACACTTTTATCAAGCTATAATATGTCATTGTGGCATCTAGTAGATTCATAATCTTATCCCATGCATTGGGCACAGTACTAAGCTTTTACTGTCACTTAATCCGATTGGCAGCTGTGTTAACTGTTGGAAATGTGTAGAAGCAGAGAGCCCTCTAGTAGACATACAGAGTCACTGTCTGTTCACTCACGCCCACTACTGGTCATTTAAATGAATTTGAATGCTAGGACAATGTTAAAATGGGCTTTCTTTTTCATTTGACTTTTTGCGGGGAAAATGCCTACAAGAAATGAAACTGAAATCTCAACCTACCTTTTTCATATGAAAAACCCACTATAGGACGAGGATAATTAACTAACAAAGTGGACATTTAAAATGAAATAGGCTATTTATTTTTACATTTATTTTTGGCACTTATTACCCACAAAGGAGTTGAAAACTAGAAATCGAATAGAAAGATTGCTTTTTCTGTTTAGTATTGGCAAGCATTTTGCGGACATGGGTTCTAAGGCTACTTTCACACTCGCGTTTAGTGCTGATCGGTCATGCATCTGCACAGACAGATCCGTTCAGATAATACAACCGTCTGCATCCGTTCAGAACGGATCCGTTTGTATTATCTTGGGCCCACTCCATGCAATGGATGGATCCTATAGGTGAAGACCATATCAATAGAAGCTAATTCCTCTTCGACAAAGTAACATTGGGTGATTCCAATCAAAAAGTGCGTTGAAAGGGTAAGTTATTATTAACTAGAATATCACTGATAAAGTCCAGTAATGTTTAGTTTGTATAGTTTTATGCTATTTCTTCATGTCATTTCTCTTTGTTCCTTTCCCTAAATTATTAGCAAATTGGTAAAAGCTTTTTTCTACCTCTGATGGTGGAAAACGCACCTATAATGGAGATAGTAAGGGCAGCTAAGGGGTTTTGGAGGAGGCTGCATTTTTGTTTATATAGGTGCCCTTTAACGAATTTGTTAATAATTTAAGGAAGGTTGCTTAAAAAGCATTGTTTTACATTAAATAGAAAACATAGCAGAGTCAAGGTTCAGAACTTGGGCTTTGACAAAGCTGTGTTCTCTCAAAATTTGCACACACTTGATATAATACTGTGCTCTAGGGTTTTATGTTGGTTTTATTATACCAGAGAGTATGTGCCTCCAGATGTTCTTTTACAAGAAAAGAAGTGCTTGAGTACAAGAAGTCTGATCCATAAGAAGGATGGATCCAAAAGGCAACGACTAGATCATCATCTTGTTAAAGATATGCATAAGTTCCTAGGTCCCAAACTGAAAAATGATGGGTCCTATAGGTGAAGATCATATCTTGTTAGAGATATCTTTAAGACCTAGGGGGGAGTCCATAAGATGGATGGGTCCTATAGGTGAAGAGCATATGCAAATCTTATTATTGCTATGTTTAAGTACCTTGGGCCCAGTCCATGCAATGGATGGATCCTATAGGTGAAGACCATATCAATAGAAGCTAATTCATCTTCAAGGACAAAGTAACATCGGGTGATTCCTATCAAAAAAAGCGTTGAAAGGGTAAGTTATTATTATCTAGAATATCACTGATAAAGTCCAGTAATGTTTAGTTTGTAGAGTTTTATGCTCTTTCTTCATGTCATTTCTCTTTGTTCCTTTCCCTAAATTATTAGCAAATTGGTAAAAGCTTTTTTCTACCTCTGATGGTGGAAAACGCACCTATAATGGAGATGGTAAGGGCAGCTAAGGGGTTTTGGAGGAGGCTGCATTTTTGTTTAAATAGGTGCACTTTAACCAATTTGTTAATAATTTAAGGAAGGTTCCTTAAAAAGCATTGTTTTACATTAAATAGAGTCAAGGTTCGGAACTGGGCTTTGGCAAAGCTATGTTCTCTCAAATTTGCACAAAGATGATATAATACTGTGCTCTAGGGTTTCATGTTGGTTTTATTATACCAGAGAGTATGTGCCTCCAGATGTTCTTTTACAAGAAAAGAAGTGCTTGAGTACAAGGAGTCTGATCCATAAGAAGGATGGATCCAAAAGGCAATGACTAGATCATCATCTTGTTAGAGATATGCATAAATTCCTAGGGCCCAATCTAAAAAATGATGGGTCCTATAGGTGAAGATCATATCTTGTTAGAGATATCTTTAAGACCTAGGGGGAGTCCATAATATGGATGGGTCCTATAGGTGAAGAGCATATGCAAATCTTATTATTGCTATGTTTAAGCACCTTGGGCCCAGTCCATGCAATGGATGGATCCTATAGGTGAAGACCATATCAATAGAATCTAATTCATCTTCAAGGACAAAGTAACATCGGGTGATTCCTATCAATAAGTGTGTTGAAAGGGTAAGTTATTATTATCTAGAATATAACTGATAAAGTCCAGTAATGTTTAGTTTGTAGAGTTTTATGCTATTTCTTCATGTCATTTCTCTTTGTTCCTTTGTCTAAATTATTAGCAAATTGGTAAAAACTTATTTCTACCTCTGATGGTGGAAAAGGCATCTATAATGGAGATGGTAAGGGCAGCTAACAGTAACATGAAAATATGTAGAAAAGGTCAATGGGTATGAATATCTTTTCAAGGCACTGTACTGTATCTCTTTCTTCCACAGTTTAGATTAAATTTGCATTGTTATGCTTATGGCCAGAGAACCCCTTTGACAGTACAGCCGAATTGTCAACTTTGCAGATTTGGAAGCCAAAATCATAAGTAAAAAATAAAATAAAAATGTGGAGATATTGTAATAGTTCTTTATACTTTCTCTGTTTTAATGATTCATTCCTAATGTGGCTTCCAAAACTGCATAAGGAAACTTGATCCTTAAAGTCGCCCGGGAGTTCCACAAGCATTAACAAGCACACTATTTTAGTTTCAGAACATTTCTATTATTCTCAATATTTTACAGTAAGGGATACATTAATAATACAAATACATATTTCAGCTGCTGAAAAACTTCTTTATGAAGAAATTGGTAAAATTCCTGCTGAATTTTGTTTATTATTGTGTGATATATGGTTCTGTAGCTGAAGTTGGTACATGATATTCTGCAACTTTTGTATATGTAATGATGTTCTTCAGTAGAGATGGCCCGAACTATCCGACGGCGAACAGTTCCCGGCGAACATAGCTTGTTCGCGTTCGCCTCTGCCGGGCGAACACATGCGATGTTCGGTCCGCCCCCTATACATCATCATTGAGCAAACTTTGACCCTGTACCTCACAGTCAGCAGACACATTCCAGCCAATCAGCAGCATACCCTCCCTCCCAGACCCTCCCACCTCCTGCACAGCATCCATTTTAGATTCATTCTGAAGCTGCAGTCTTAGTGAGAGGAGGGAGACTGTAACTGCTGCTGATTTAATTGGGAAATCGATAGCTAGGCTAGTGAATTCAGTGTCCACTCCAGTCCTGAAAGACTCATCTGATCTCTGCTGTAAGGACAGCGTCCTGACAGCACCCCAAAAAGCCCTTTTTAGGGCTGCAACATTAGTCTGCTTTTTTTTTTTCCTTTATATACATATTGCAGTTGCCTGGCCTGCCTGTGTGTGAGGAGCTGCAGGCCCACAGACTGTAGTGTGCCCACTGCCAGTGCTCACCCCTGTCATTCCGTGTGGCACAGGACTTTGCTTAAAAAAAGGCACTTAATTTTTACACTTTAATCTAAGGTTAGTTGCCTGCCAGTGTGTGTCAGGCTGACTTCCACTGACTGTAGTGTGCCCACTGCCAGTGCCCACCACTCATACCGGCTGGCACAGGACTTTGCATAAAAAAGGCATTTAATTTTTACACTTTAGTGTAATTTCAGCTGCTTGCCTGCTGCTAGTGTGTGTCAGGCCGACTTCAACTGACTGTAGTGTGCCCACTGCCAGTGCCCACCCCTGTCATCCCGTGTGGCACAGGACTTTGCTTAAAAAAAAGGCACTTCATTTTTACACTTTAATCTAAGGTTAGTTGCCTGCCAGTGTGTGTCAGGCCGACTTCAACTGACTGTAGTGTGCCCACTGCCAGTGCCCACCCCTGTC